>NC_137822.1:30775654-30918154 GCF_963921795.1 Nannobrachium achirus | reverse complement strand
TATAAGGCCCAGCAACAGCCAGGCACATTAATGGAAAGTAAGGGCAAAAAAAATAAAATCTAATAAATAGACATGAGAGGATTGCTTAAAATGTGACCGTTTGTCCACGGTCACAGAATGCCAGTAAGGGAGTATCAGGGCCCTTCAGGGGAGAGAATGGTGATTTCATTTTATGTTTTACTGTGACTCATGATTTTATTCGTTGTCTAGAGAGACACACTACATTTGCTGTTGTAAACTCCTTCTCCCCTGTCTTAATAAAACATAATAATAATGATAAAATATAATAATGAAGTAAAACTTTGGTTGTGTGAATGTGATCTGAGAGTTTGCAGCCTAGAAAGCTAAAAAGAAATCATTTGAGAATGTATGAATCGTGACCAAAGGTGCTACCGTTCTAACGGTATTGATCATCACATGTTTTTATTGAGCTAACGAAAGAATGTCTGCTATCAAGCGTATAATATTTTTACCAACAAACATTATAAGGTAACTTCGTCCGAGGATGACCTAGAGAGGAGTGAGCGCAAGAGAGAGCAAGTGATACAGAAAGAGAGAGAACGATATTCCGTAGAGGGAGAAAGAAGGAGAAAACTCAATCTGATACAACTGCCAGGCAGCTGCCACAAGAGACATGTCTGCCTAGGAATAAGCTGGGTCTTATTCCTCTGGGGATGATTATGATGGCCACCGTACACAGCCCCCGGCAGCCTGACGACGACACCTCGTGCAAGAGGGAGCAACGTCTAAGGAACAGCAAGTCTCAAATCTACCGGCAGAAGAAAAAAGAAGGAGGACGACTTCAAGAGTTCAAGAATTATGTTTACACGTCTGGGGGACGATAAGACACAGCTCAGAAATTGTGTTGACATGCTGGAGGTCGAGAACAAGGAGCTCCGGCATTGTGTTGTTGACACAATCGAGAAGAGGCATCTCATTGACAGGTTGCAGTACTAAAGACTACGTCTGAAATGACTCGGCTCCACCCAGGCAACATTATAATGTTGTCATTTTGATCATAAGACCGTCTCCAGGTTTTCTTCAGAATATGTATTCACTGATCTACTATGACACCAAAGCACATAAGACAGTAGTAGTTCTCCAACTTTTTATTTTCAACAACACCCATAACCCTCAGAGCTACAGACCTGCAAAGTTCATTTAAGGCTATTACTCTTTATGTGTTTCTGGTTATATTATTGTCCGCTCATTTGTATGTCCATGGCACAAATAGAATTTTAAAAAAAATGTCCACCACAAGTCAGCAATCAATAATGCACACAGACCACATCTACTGTATGGTTCGATTAATAGTTTGCATGTTACAGTAGGTAGTTTTCCCTGTCCAATAAATTGCCACATGCTGTCATGGCTGCAGTCAGATGTTCACTATCAATGACCACACCACCAAACAATTTAGATTTCAAACACGATTTATTAATGAAAATCAATGGCAAAACCATTAACAAAAATGAATAGCAAAACGATTAACGAAAATGAAGATGATCCACGATGGATCATCTAGCCATCCAGGATGAACAAAATTAAGCAGAGGTGGGGAAACTTCGGGGGTACCGCCGTAGCTCCCGGGCATGATGAACCCGCATCAGGAACATAAAAGAGGAAAGATAGAGAGGGAATCGAAGAGAAGTAGGGTGGGGGGAGCGGAGGGGTGACGAAAACGAGAACGGAGGGAGAAGAATGGGTAGGAGGGCATTTATATATGGGTGGAGGTGCCCTTATTTGATGTTCACCCATATAATATCCATATCAAGTTGGGCTCCCATCGACTTTCTATACGGGAGGAAAATACCCAGAAAAGAAATCTGCTTTAAGTAGGATGTGAGGGGTCTAACTAGGGGGTTGTCATGATTCTGAATCCATTGCAAGCATTTGTTGAGCACTTGCAATGAAAGTTAGTTAGACCCCTCACATCCTACTTAAAGCAGATTTCTTTTCTGGGTATTTTCCTCCTGTATAGAAAGTCGATGGGAGCCCAACTTGATATGGATATTATATGGGTAAACCATATATATATATATATATATATATATATGTACCCAAGGCTAAAATCCATCGTTAGGTCCTAAAGAAGCCTCAAAAAAAGTTCTGCGCTTTTATCCGCTTCGTTTTGATAATTTTGTTTAGCCAACCCACTATAATAGGAGGTGGAGATAATAGAATTGGAGGTGTGGTCCTGCTCCTGAACTTCTGTTATGAGCTCCAAAGTATTCAATGGCCCAAAGGAAATTCGCAGCCTCCGTTTCTCAACGTGTATTTTTTTATCCATTTATTTAATCAGAGCCACCATTTACATGCAGCCTGCCTAATCTCCCACTGCACTTGTCAACCTACTAACATCTGTTGAAAAGCCAGAACTCTATTTATTCACCATTTAGATGTTTTTGTCCAAAATTCTTCTTCACCCGTGGAATAAAATTGGACATGTTTGTCTGATGATTACAACAAGTGTGGTACCCACTATGACCGTTGGATGATATATGGGCATACATGGGAGCCAGAGAGACCTATCTACATACCCACCAACAGGCAGCCTTGTTTTGTAAAAGAATGGAGTTCTATAATGCACATTAGCATTTATGTTGGTGCAGAGGCAAATCTTGGCCAATCTGTGTAGGTGATGGGTTGGGTTGGCCTATCAGAGAAGATCCAAACAGACACACACTGGTTTCTGGGATGTTCAGATGTATTATCTTTGGGGTCCGCATCAATATGCCGACGGGCCGGTATTCCGACACTAAAACTAACCCTAACTCTAACCCTAAACCTAACCTCAGTAACCGTGACGAGTAACTAACCTGCCGACGCTAGTCGGAACAGCGGCCCGTCGGCATATTGAGCGGACCTCTTATTTTTGCATTGCTGTTATTATGTACTGTTGTTTTGACCATACAGTATTATTATGTATGCAGGGACTGCAGGGACAATAAGGTCTGAAGTCCCCATCCCTCTCTACTCTAAATAGGAAACATTTATTCAAATACTGTCTCATTTTCCTCTGTTTAAACCTTATTCTCAGAAGGATTGCAAAGCCAAAAAGCCCAACCAGCATCAATGAAGACCAGCATTTTAGTTTGACCTTCAGCTCAGCTGTTATGTTAAACAACCCCAATAGGCAACTTTGAACAATGTACTCTCCTGTGATACTTCCTAATCCCAAACAGAACGACAGCCTTGATAGAACAGAAAATAAAGAGTACCCAAAAAATCTAAACAGGAGGGAATAATGAATGCTTCATATAATCTTTGAGCAGTCTAATAGTGACAGTGATACTTCCTGATGCATGCACATCAAAGAAAAAGAATCACACTCGTGATAACTGAGCGGTGGAGGCTGCGTGTGTGTGTGTGAGTCTGAACAACAGCGCCCCTCCCTTAACATATGTGGTCAGAAAAGGTACTGCAGGCTACATACAGACACGGACGGACACATACCGGTACATACATACATACATACATACATACATACCCACACACACGGCCACGTATAGGAGCGTTGTGACCACCGCTCAAAAAAGGGAAAACATCCATGAATGAAGAGTTGTACCGGCTTCTATTAGGAGTCATGAGAAGAGGACACAGAGAAAACAACTTTGGGGGAGAGAGAGAGAGAGAGATTAAATGAAACGAAGAGAGGACAGAGATGGTGAAAATCGAATAAATTGACTGAACCACATCTGGTGCAAGGATATTGAGGAATTTCTTCATTTGTCTCCCTCCTTAAAAGGCTGAATCTCTCTCTCACTCACACAAGCACGCACGCATGCACAACACACACACACACGCACACGCACACACACACACACACACACACACACACACACACACACACACACACACACACAAGGGGTTTGCATTGTGCACGATAGGGAGCACCAAGCTGAGTGACACAAATCAAGAACGATGACTTTTTCCTTACAGCTAATGGGGCTTCACAGCGGGGCTTGGCAGGTAACTGGATGGATTGTTGAGATATGGTGATGAATTCATCATCATGGAAGGAGCAGAGTAGATGGATGGAGTAGAGGCAGAATTAGTGTTAGACGTAGAATTAAGAGCAGCAGAAAGGGGGGAGGGAGGGAGGGAGGGGGGGTTAGCGAGGGTTCTGTCAGCATCCCTGTGTTAGCTGATCATGAGTGAACGGGTGGAGTTGTAGGGGTTGATCAGACTTTGGAGGTATATAGAGGTGCCATACCTTTGGCTGCCTTGAAGGCCAGCATCAGTGTTTTGTATTCTGTGCGGGCCGCAACCAGGAGGCAATGGAGGGACCGGAGAAGGGGGGAGACATGTGAGAATTTTGGTTGGTTGAAGACCAGTCGTGCCGCGGCATTGCACACCAACAGTGATGAGGTGCTGACCATGGGAGATACACTTAAACAAAAATATAAAGAAAAGAGGTCGTGCAGCTCGTAGCTACGGTGCAATAAACTGTTTTTATTTTAACATTTGAATTACCAACGTTTCGACATTGGGCCTTCTTCAAGGTGGTCCCACTAATATCTGGAGCGGAAGAAAAGTTAATTCATAACCGCACATGAACAGATTTCTTCATGGTCTAAAATGTTTCCGGGTTATAACCTCCCTTGCTTACACGATGTTAGGAGACGATACTCAATGTCACGGACCACTTGAAATGATCCAAATGACATTGCCCAATTGCACAATTCACGTTTGACATGTTTTGTAGCATGTAAAAGGTCACAAATGACCCACACCAGTACAGAAAAAGATGTTCTCATATTCAGCTGCAAGCTTGTAAGATCCACAGCACATTGGTTTGGATTTTTGTTACATCATGTGAATAGATTTTGAATAGCTTTACAGTGCCTTCGTTTACTCATAGTAAACGCAAACAATCCACGTATTTCCTTTAAGACCAACAGCTAGTGTTGAGTGGCATTGGCATACAGTGGCATTGGCATACCAGTGGTTTATGTTGGTGCAATAGAAGCAATTAAGATTTGCACAGCAGCATGCCAAGTTTTGTTCAAGGGCAGAACAAAAGTAAGGCTGTGGTTTCAGTATTCTAATTCAGGCTTTAGTCATTATCTTTCTGTTTGACCACATTGAAAGCACTTACCGGTATGTCAAATACAAGCGTATTGTGCAATTTAGGGCAGTCCAATTATCATGCCTTTCCCCTTGACTTTAACCTGAGATGTAATATCCCAACATTAACTCAATGGCCCACTCAAAACTGGATCATGTTTTAATAAAGGCCCTTGTCACTTCTTGCACAATTCACTCTCTCTCACACAAAAGAGTGTAATGACTTGTATTGAATAGGGGCCATTTATCAGGCTCGGCATCCTCTGTGTATGTTTGGAAAAGTCTGGGCCATTTGAAGATTGTTGCCCTCTTCTTTTCATTAAGATTCAACTAGAAAGGCCAGCATTTCACATTGCTGCCAAAACCTCTGTTTGGAACTATCACCATCATCAGAGCCACATGAATTTATTTCTTCAGCAAAAGGCTGGAGGGAGGGCTCTCTCTCTCTCTCTCTCTCTCTCTCTCATCTCTCTCTCTCTCTCTCTCTCTCTCTCAGAAAGGATTACAAGGACACAAAATGAAACAATATATGTGATTTATGGCGGAGAGGAGGAGTGCCAATGATAACACTGCAGAGGCTCAACATCAAGCGACAAAAAGACAAAACATCCAGTGACACGACTCGATAGAAGAAACCACTGAAAACCACATGAAAAACCAAGGAGTCAAGGACACAACAACTACTGTACACTCACAACAACAACTCATTCGCTGCCTTTACACAAATGATATCCCCTCAAAGTAAACATACGTCTACACTAGAGGATGATCCTGGGATTCCATATACCAGTGGTTCTCAAACCTTTCAGACCACGACCCCCAAAATAATCATATTTGAACCGTGGACCCCCCAACCTGCACACGCACTTGGAATTGTAAGAGTTGGCATTACAGTACATTTAGTTTGACTCAATCTGTTCCATTGTGAAAATAGGCAATCTTCATGCTCCCAACGCCTCGCAGCGCGAGGCGTTGTGAGCATGTAGATCTGCTATTTTCACAATTTCTGCCTTTCTAATATTTGACAATTTGACCAATGTTTGACCACAGGTACTAAAACGGTAAAGTCCTTAAATTGTTACTTTAGAAATGTGTAGACACCCTCTATACACTTATACTGTATGTTGGTCTGTTTACTGTTGAGTGAGAAAACAATGTTAACATTTAGCTAAACATCTGGGGACCCCCCACAATAATTTGTGGACCCCTCTGGGGGCCCCGACCCACAGGTAGAGAACCATTGCCCTATACTACAAAGGACGGGGAGAACATACATTTTAATGCATTAAATCAATCCCCCCCCCCCCACACACACACACACACACACACACACACACACACACACACACACACGCACACACACACACACACACACACACACACACACACACACACACACACACACACACACACACACACACCACCACCAAAAAAGAAAAAAAGATTGGGAGTGGGTTGGGAGCAGGAGTCATTTTGACTGAGTGAAAACCCACTCCTGTGTCATCCTCTAGTCTACACTAAACTACACCTTGAAAATTACTATCATTAACATTTCAGACTGGTATCCTACTAATAAAGGAGCAAACTCACGCTCTAACGCTCTAACGCTCACGCTCTAACGCTCTAACGCTCACGCTTATCTACGTTTATCTATTCACTCGCTTCAGCAACTGATCCCAAAGTTCACATGGTATTGGCCATTAGCATTATACCAACACTGACGGAGCCCGAATTTAATTTCTCCCAAATTAAAGCAGTTTTTTAGCGTTTTCTTAACCACTTCTGTTGAACTCTGCTGTCTGTTGCCAGGGTTACGGTCCGTTCCTCCAGGCCATGGGATCTGTAGCCCCACACACACACACCCCTTTCTCTCACAGTTAGGAATGTTTCTCTCTCTCTCTCTCTCTCTCTCTCTCTCACACACTTTCACCGGGTGCGTTTGACATATTTTGGAGCACATATCTTCGAACGGGTAAGGTCTAGTTATATTAAAGCGTGACTTTAGTCTGCCAGAATCAGTCTCCCTTTACTCTCGATGAGCCATCTCCACCGACCACCGCCACACACGCACGCACGCACGCACGCACGAACGCACGCACGCACACACACACACACACACACACACACACACACACACACGTCTTTTCTTTTTGACAGATTGGTTTAAAATCCTGGTTCTTCTGGTATTTTGGATTTAACACTCATAAATATGTATTGCACTCAACTGTATAATATCAAATTGATAAGATTAATATCGGGTGAAATCTGTTGCGGGATAGATTCTGGCTTGAACCATGAGCGCTGCATTATATGTAAAAGCCACCAGAGTGCATAGGACCTCTTGGCTCTCAGCCTTGAGACCAATGCAATAACACCGGCCCACCCAAACCCTGCCTTCTGCCGTCTCCTTTGACGGATTTTAAAGATCTCGTCTGGCTTTATTCATTAACTATAAAAGTCAAAACTATAGTATGGACTGCAGGGCTGCAATATCTGCATTATATTATGTGTGACACAAATCACACGCAGACGGCAGTCTTCTTGATGGAAAAGCTAAGCAGCCTGTTGGTTTACCAAGGCCTGTATTTTAATGGGCCACACTTCTCTGCACACTGACAAGCTAATGGATTTGACTTGTCAGATGACAAATTGCGCCCTTAAAAGGAAGTGGAAAATTAAATTGGGTATTCTGCTGACTGCCAGGTGAAGCCTTTTGACACAAACCAGTCTCAACTGTTTGGGGGTTTTCCACTCACTGTGGATATATCATGAAACTATTTTCTTGTTGATTAACAGCAGTCAATGAACAAAGTGGTTCAAATGTTGTCAGTCAGTGAGGAGAAAGATCATCAGTTGTGAAAGTTCCTTGTATTCTGTTCCTGGAAACTGTGTGTGTGTGTGTGTGTGTGTGTGTGTGTGTGTGTGTGTGTGTGTGTGTGTGTGTGTGTGTGTGTGTGTGTGTGTGTGTCTGTACAAAATTTGGCGCTTTTAGACTAAGTAGCACGACATTACCATGTCATCTCCCTAACGCCCCCGACTATTAGCACTACTGGAAAAATCAATGTCCATACATGAAGCTATACATGAAACTTCTTTACGGATTATATTGTTTTTTCTAGATAGATATTCATTTGCATTTGTTATATTGCTGTTGATGTACTGTAGTGATGCGCGGGTCATCTTTTTTTCATAACCCGCACGACCCACAGCCCGCACGGAACGTAACCCGCCCGCGCCGCAGAACAATATACAAATCAACGAATCCGCCCGCCCCGCACCCCGCATTTAAAAAAAAGATGGTATATCATCTCCACAACAGCTCATCTTTATATACGGCTCTTCTAAGTACCCAAAGTCGCTTTGCAGAAAGGTTTACAGTAGCACAATATTGTCATGGGCTAAATAAACAAACGTGTTGTTCAAATTGGGGTTTAGCCTAAAAAACATTCATTCAAAGACGTTCATTCTCTCTAAATTGCCGGGCATTGTCGGGGTAAGAATGGCGGTTTTATGTCAATCATATTTATACAGCGCCTCGCACTTTAAACAGACAGCAAAAGACGGACAATATTAAATCCTGTTGGTTATTGATTAATCACCATATTGGAGAGATGGGGCGACTTGAGGTAAGCGTGGTTGGTTCATTCAGTCAAAAAATCCGCCTCACTTGCGAAAGTTGTGTTTCAAATCGTATCCGTTGACTGGCTGGTTATATAACTTAACCACACAAAGTATTTAGCTATAAACGGACTTGTCTGGATGACAGAGATACGCGCTGAATTGTTTGTGCATCTTCTCTGCTGTGCTCACGTTGTGTCAAATGTTGGCAAGCTGTGGTTCGCGGCCCCAACAGGAGCGGAATTGGGACGGTCCTCGCACCAAGGAGCGGAGGAGAAACCTCGCTCCTCTCTGGCGCATTTTAAAACTCGCTCGTCGTGCTCGTATTCAAACGTTGTATTCTTATTCTTATAGGCCTACTCTTATTAAGAATAAAAGGCAAATAAGAACAGGTGATTATTCTTATTTATTTTTTGCACGTGAGAGTGGTGATAACCCGCCCGCCCGCCGCCCGCCTGAAAAGGTCTGAAACCTTGACCCACCCACCCGCTTGCGGGCGGGTTGGCGGGCGGGTGGGGGCACCGGGTTGATCCGCGCATCACTAATGTACTGACATTTAAACCTTGTTTATTATTGTGATGTTTTATCTGCTTATTGTAAGTCGCTTTGGATTAAAAGCGTCTGCTAAATGCCTAAACTTTAAACTGTAAACTGTGTGTGTGTGTGTGCGCGCGCACACACGTGCGTTACTACAATGGAAGCAGATACATGTCTGCAGCCTGTGTGAATCCAAGACTCACAAGTCTCATATCTTAGTCCCCGATGGGACAATGACATAAAATATCATATAACATGACAAGAAATAAAAATGCTAATACCAGGGTGGTGAACTACTATAATTGAGCAACACGTACATTTATATGCCAAAGTGAAGTGCTGTTAAATTTCCAAACGATGTTCTCAGATGTTGACATTAAAATAAGTCAGACAATAAACTGATGCCCACGCCAAGAAGGTTTTGGGATCGGGCCAGTCCCCAGATTGTCCTCTGTCCTCTTCCTGAACCCATACTTCATTACAAAACACCTATTCAAAGAACACATTTAGACACCTGAGTTGAATTGCCCATAACCCCTCTGGTGCAATCATTATGTATGACCAGATCATGCTGAGGTAGCCTTAATGCGCTTCAAAGAAGACAAACCCATTACCACTGACATACTGTATAAGCGACATAGGCCTATAAGATCTATTACTGTTCGCATAATGGGTCATGTATTATGTAAGATATATTACTGTGTGCGTTCGCTGGTGAAATGTCTTGAATTGTGGTCTGAACTGAAGTCAACAACACTGCCTTCACTTCCGCTGTGACTGCTGCTGGGAAGGTGTTTTGTCCTGGTAGAATACATTCTTTGCCTATTACTCAGACAGCAAGAAGTGGACACAGGCTAGCTGTTGTTGGAATGATACTAATCTAGACAAATCTTAAATTTGCAATGAATATCTGACAGTAGGATTGCTGATTAGTAGGAGCTCCCCTAGGGGGGCAGGCCCATGAGCATGAGCTAGCAAATTAGTATAAAAGGGTGTTGCCAAGGCTGATTTCCTGTTATTCAGTCATTAAAGCAGAATTGCCCTAGAGGTTAAACTAGATTATTATCATTATTAATATCATTGGACTGATACCAATTTCCATCCTATATTTTGGGAAAGGTCTGTATAACCACCATTCTTCCCTAATGTTCCTAAATAATGCTTGGTTGATGGGATGAGCTGCTCCCAGGTTCTAGACTAGCATGTCATATTTGTATCCATGTATTATATTTCAGACACGTTTATGGCTACAACAATATGTTTCCATTGGACCCTTTAGACTGACACTATATGACCTGGTACATCGGTACAGGGTGACATTGCTAATGCAAGGGGAGTTTGGTAGCAACTGTTGGGTAAGAATACACAGCATGGAAGAGCAGGGCCTAAATCCAGATGTATTCTTAGTCGTACAGAGCGGTGGTTCTCAAATGGGGAACATGTACCCCTAGGGGTACGCAGAGGTACTACACGGGTATGTGAGAGAAAGTGTAAAATGGAAAAACTGTTTGAAGTGAATGTACTGCAGGATGCTCTAATTTCAAAGTCGTACACTCCTTTTCTTATTTGTAATATTTAGTTATATTTTTTAACATTATTCTTCAAAAGGTGGGTTTCATAGCATCAGGTTGTTACCAAATGTCCAAAATGGCTACTTTTCAGGAAAGATGCAAAAATAGCAGATTTGCTTCTTTTGTATGCCACGTAAGTAGGGCATTCATTTACCCCACAAAAATATGGAGGTATGAATACATTTTCTGCCTGACAGCAACAATATACAGTATATAGTTTTCTCTTTTTCAAAGCAAACAATGTAGTTGGGTAAAGGGGGTACTTTGATCCAGAAATCAGGAAAAGGGCTACTGAAGCCAAAATAACTTTGAGAACCACTGGTACAGAGTACAAATTAGGCATGACTGGACAGCATGACACATCTCTGTTGACAAGGCCACTAATTTACCCAGAAGCATAGGGGTTGGGAAACCCTGATTGGATTAGTTTTATCATGCCAATAAAGCTCCTTTGAATTGAATTGGATTAGAAAATAGTTCTGATTAGACCAGAGAGAGCAGGAGAGCTAGGACAGCTGAGCTCAGGAAGCCAGTCTGGACGGTACAGCAAGGGGAGACGGAGACACTCCCCTGATAGAGAAATCACTACCCTGGCACAAAAGACAGACATGGCTATTAGACCGGTATTGCTCTGTTGGAAGGCCACATTTGTCCTAATTTATAACTCCCCCTGCCCTGCCGTATTGCCAGTTTCTTCCTCTCTCACTCTTATGCTTGCTCTTGTCCTACATTTCAGACAGTCTTTGACATCTGCACTCGTTTCTTTTTGTCATGGCATAGTAAACAAGTATCAAAAAGCAACCGCTATCCCCACGTGAACTTTGGCAGTGGCAGCTGTTAAAACGCACAGCGAAATCCAGGGTGTTCATTTGACTTGAACCTGTATTTATTACACTCCCAGTTAAATTAACATGGAGTTTTTAGTTCAGTTTTTACACTCTGAGTTGAATTTACATGGAACCATGAGGGTCAACAGGAGCTAAATCGACACTATCATTTTACAGAGCAGAACCAGACTGCATAGGAGGACAAAGCCAAGCGGGTTGCTGATGGGAAACAGGAGAGCGGTTATTAAAGAGGTATTAAAAGTCAGCCACCTGAAATTGTTGCTGATAAGAAAGAAGGTTCTCCGAGAGTGACAGCGAGGAGTCAAAGGGTAGGTCTTCATCAGAAAAGACAGACAGCTTCTAGCAGGAAGAAAAAGGAAGCAATCTCCAAGATTACCGCAAGCAAACAAAGAGTGGCTCAGTATCAACTCACTCCAGCATGGCACCAAACAGTCTCTCTCTCTCTCTCTCTCTCTCTCTCTCTCTCTCTCTCTCTCTCTCTCTCTCTCTCTCTCTCTCTCTCTCTCTCTCTCTCTCTCTCTCTCTCTAACCACTTTGAAGCTGGTGACTCCATTTTAGGGCATGTCAAAATTTTGAAAATATCCGATCTACAAGCTTGTAGATGGCCTATTTTTGCTATCGACATTATGTTTTCCTTAAGCCATTTCACAATAGGGAGGCCATAGCCAGAAGCTATGGCTAATTGAGAGTGTGTGGCATGGAAAGGTTTTGAGAACCCCTGTCCTAGGACTACGGTATGTACAACTACAGTACGTTTCGACAAACACTGAGACACCACAGCAAGAGGTTGTTTGAGGATAGACATTTATTATTCACCCCATCCTTTCTAATAACCTCTGGTCAACAGGCGAGGCAACTTCGTAAACCTGCACAAGTCCGCATGCATGCAAACACTGGAGGATATCTGATCTTACACATGAAAGTAAGAGAGGCAATTCTGACAGTGACTTCAAACACTTTTGAAGATGGTACCTCACAAATATAAAGGAAGATTAAAGGAAACACTGACCAAAGAGCGATCATCTTTCAAACAACACTGTATCAAGGAAAAGTTTTGTTTAGAGGTGAAATAGAGAAGGCTCTCTCATCTCTGGTGCACGCTCGCTCTCTCCTCAATAAGGAGGACTGTTTGTTTATGTTCACAATGCACACCGTGGGTCTTTCTTGGCACAGACACTGTTTTCAAACTTGAGAACATTTCAGGTTACATATTCAGCCACCTTACTTATGAGTGGCTGAATGTTTGGTGGTGCCAATGAGGGGTATATTGGCTGCTGAAAATACATGTCCAACTGCGACTGCAAGAGAAAAGGTCACAATGATGTAAATTAATGAGAGATTTTCTGTGGATATGAAAAATCCTGATATGTTTTTCAATGCTGTGGCAATCTCCAAATAATGTGTAGTGTAATAAACTATTATTGGGAATTACCACATGGATTTGATCCGGTAAACTGAAGGTGTGCTCTTGCATAAACTGTCCTTACAACCTCATAAACAGTTGTGACAGAGCTGGACCCCAACAGTCCAATTGCCAGAGAGGAAACATTGCTGTTTGTACGTTTCTGCAAACCACTGATACATTGCATCTCAATGTTTCACGGCAGGTTCGCCTTCAGCAAGTGGCCACACAAGTGGTGTGAAGTGCTGACGATAAGTGCCGTTCCAGTTGCACACTGATAAGCACAGAACCCCCCACAGCACAGCACGGCACAGCACAGCACAGCACAGCACAGCACAGCACAGCACAGTAAATATAGTATGTTCTCAATCATAATGTACTTCCAAATAAATAGAATTAAGTTGACATGGTCTGCATCTATACAAAAGTTGACATGTCAAGGTTGGACATACAAGGTGAAAACCTTGTATGTCCAAAATGTATGTCCTTTCATAGCCAGGTGTTAAGTGCTTGTAGATCTGCTATTGTTATTACTTTTGTGCGACAGTTTTGTATGATGTATAGGGCTTTAATTTATGTGGAAAAACAAAACAAACTAAAAACATACAAATTTGAAACTTGGAGGTTTCTACCTGACAGTGACGACAAAAAGTCAGCTCATTTAATGAGCTGACTTTTCACTTTCTGTTAGATATGCCCATTGCTTCAATAATCAATTGAAAGCATGAGCGAAAGGATGAGCGATAACATTAAACATGGCCACAGTGTGCCTGTGTGTCTGCCAGCTCTGTGGCTGTGCATTTGAAACACCCCCTTGATGGGAAGAGAGACTGAGAAATATAGAGGGGACAAGAGAGGGATGGTGGAGATAGAATGAAAAAGCGCAACAGAGATTACAGATAGTGAACAGAAAATAAACATTTATCGACCTAAAATGGGTGACCGTGCGATATTAAAACATTAATCGGTTGACTGTAACAACACGTCCTATCTCCTCTACACAAGAAAGTGGGAACCTGCAGCAAGCGCTGTCATTTCCAAACTTGATATTCATTTGTTCCCCGTTCTGCTCCTCTCGGTGCCAAGGCAGAGATTAGGATTCAGTGACAGATGTTAATCTTTTCCACTGGGCCCACAGTTGAGATGAAACCCACATGATAAACTTAAATAGGGAGAGAGAAGAAAATGAGAATAGCAGGGCAGAGAGAAACAAAGAATTGAAAGTACAGGAGGTGTCTCGACTTACAGCAGCTGAACATTTTGGCTAGAAATAGTATTGAGAGAGAATAAACGTTTGTGTGCGTGTGCAAGTGTGTACAACACTTAAATTACAACATTTTAATGACAAAAATAGACGTTGTACAAGCTCACAGCGTGTCACTTCATGTTGTGCTCCGAGCTTGTAATAATAGGATATCTTTTTTTCCCCCCATATTACTATGAACAACGCATAAGACCCTAAATTACATAGGTCGAAGGCCATTGTGGGTTTTCTGTTTGTCTGGAGAGTTTTTTGGAGCAGGATTAAGCAGGGGGGCTGTTGCTGTGAAAGCCGAATCCTGCTTAGCCTCAACTTTCTCCGCTTACATCTAAAAGCACAAATTGTGTGTCTAAGCCAAGACAGGCAGATTTCATAGAGCAAGGCTAAAAATAAAATAAAATAACAATTCACGTGCGTGCAAGACACCAGTCATGTTGCCATACCTTAGCAACAGGCATGATGAATTCATTTTAAGAAGTACATTTTTTTCCCCCTGTAGCCAAGGTATGGCAGCTGCCATACCTTGCCATACCCAATTGACGCCTCTGGTTGACAACGCAATAAAAACTACGGCAGAGCTTTTGTCAGCATCACCAGTGTGCAGACTACTTACTCTCTTTTCTGATTGACTATAGCGCCATACATTTTTATGGTTGGCTATTAGGATATGAATCAGTATGTGTAGTTTCTGCTAATATCAGGGGAGTTGCTTATGCACTGTAGTAATTCAACACGGAGCAGGTAATTAAACTACTTCCACAACTCTAATACTGTTGTCATATTCACAAAAAAGTATAACGTGGAAACTGGAAAGTAATTATCATGAAAATATGTTTTTCTTTCCTCTTTGTGTGGAACAGGACTTTTTTGCCTCCATGACTAATGAAGCCATTAAGCAAATACATCTGCCGGGAGCATTTTTATTGGTAGCAAAGCTTTCCCTTTGACAGTCAATTAGAGGTCAAGAGACGGCCTCTGTAACGGTCTCTGGTACAAATAAATCACAGCAATGGCAACATAAGTACTGACGGGTCATCAGGGGTCAATGGCCGTGGATTATTTCAGCAATTATTTCAATAGAGGTACTGTAGATCAGACAGATGAACATGTTTCTTTAGAAGAACATTGAGAAAATGACTAAAAGAATATTTCACTTTTAAACATGTGTGGGGTCATTTTAACATCTATTCAGGCTATTGTGAGTGCCCCAGAATGTATTTAAGTTGCTTGATTCAGTATTTAGATATTTGATATTTTATCAGACACGCCCCTTTCCTATACAAACCCAGTGTAAATTCAAACTCCATTTTAAACATGTTACATATTGTGGGTTTTTATTCCTCTATGGTGCTAAGGTGAAGTATTGTAGTGCAGGTCATTGCAACAATCACCGATCTTCACTTTCTGCAAATCTGCCAATAATCATATTCTTTGAGACACACATCCAATCCAAGTCAAACAAGGGAATCACGTGACGTTGATCCCCTTCCCCTATAGACCCTATTCACAGCCCGCCCACGCATGCGCACTCAGCAAATTTCTCAGCAACTTCCTGGTGCTGACGTCAGCTTTGGAGGGTAAAATAACCGAAAATAACATAGAAATAGCTGGACTTAAAGCCAACAAATCATTATTTCGAACGGTAAAGTAAATTATGCCTTTTACTATCTTGTGTTCTTGATCATGCTAGCCATATTTTATACATTACTATTCGGAAATTGATTAAATTTGCGATTTCTGTGTTAACTCTATGGGATATTAGTAGTTGTTCCCCTGCTAACGTGACGTCAGCGCCAGGAAGTTGCGTAACGTGAATTTGGTCAATTCGCTCATAGGACAGTGTAGGGAGAAGAATTGTTTTATTTTGTTTAAAAAACCCATCTTGTGGTGATTTTTCTGAATACTCATTTTAGAGGAAGTCAACAGTACATTTCAATCCCTAAGCAAATCAGAAAACAGGTGGCTCAGATATCTTTTCTTTTTTCCATGGAACATGAACAGAATATTGTGTATAACATTTTGATGCCAAGTGCAGGAAACACTTTTATATTGAACAAAACAATCAATGCAGTGTAGTCCTGTACAATGCAGTGGCTAAAGATAAGGAAGCCTGAGTCCTGGTTAATGTGGTGAACAAGGACAAGTCACCCTTTGTTTCTAAAACAGAGGTGTTCTGCGGTTGGTACTGTAGCAGCAAAACCACCGGCTGGCTAATCTCTTTGTCTGAATGGGAATAAAATGGAAATGAAAAACGAAAACGCAGACCAAAATGAAGTGGACCAGAACTAAATTGTGATGAATAAGGCCACTTCAAATATCCCTAAGGTATTGGACTTCCAAGCTGCTCTGACTTCTCTTAGAATGAAAAACTGTACTCTTGATCAGCAGTCTATCGTGCTCGCTCACTGAATACAGCTGGCTCTCCATTGGTGTGGTTACAATGGCCGCAGCACCATTTCTTTCCTGTTGTTTTTCTCATACACGTGTCGAAGCAAATCAATTAACCTCTTAAGTTTACATTTTAATTTTATTGTTGCTGCAAAATGGTGTCATGGAATGGTGCCAAAAATAGTGAAAACAGCACACATTTTCTCACAATTGCCTCACATCATGAACGTGTAGATCTGAAAATGTCACTATTTTGGAAATATTTTGATTTTTCTTTTTTTTTAGGTTTTGCCTATAATGACATTCCCAAAATTATTAATTGATTAATTTAATTGTAAATATAAATGTAATCAATTAGGCCTTGTTAACTGTACATTTTCAGTGGCTCGTCACCATAAAACAGCACAACAACAGATACATTTTTGGTGCAGTTTGCACATCACCTCTAAAAGAAAGAATTCGCCATGCATTTGTAGATGTTTCAGTCCATGTTTTATTCAATCACTCAATGTCATAACATGTCCTCATGCAGCCACGCCAACCGCATTTGAGGGAAGATGTTTTTAATAAGTCTGGGGGAGAAGGACTGTTTTAGAAAATGTCTCCTGGTAGTTCAAGACAAAGCAATCTTAAGCTCCAGGCAACACACTGGAAAAATGTCAGGGAGTTGTAGAAATTGACAGGGGGGGTGGGGGTGGCAGTGCCAATTGAAAAGTTCCTTCATACATACAATGGACAGAAGTTTGACAACAACAACTTTTTCAAAAATGAGGGCATAACTGATTTCCTCGTTTTGTGTGTTGAGCACTCTCATGCGAATCGCCCGCGTTCAAAGTGGGGGAAATCAGTTCATAAAATGCACACGGGAAGGAAATCAGTGAAACAAGAAATGATCCATTATGCATTATTGCTCCCAGTACTGTGTGCCTTCAAAGATTAATCATTGCCATTAAGTACCTAGAGAGCATAAGGAGGAGAGCACTCGACAAAATAAAACACATTTCTCATCAGGATGAAAACCATGAATTATAGATAATAACCTTTACAGATGCTGGGTTTGGACTGGGGTGCTCCAATGCTAACAGACTTTTGTACTCCACCAACGGTGGAAGAAGTACTCTTGTCCAACAAGGACAAGGACACAAAAGGAATGACTACAATTACACAAGCTCTGTGCCCCTAGAGACAATAAAACCAGGCATAAATGGCACAAATACCATTCGCAAGGCACACTCCAACCTGATTGTACATTGCTACTCGTGAAGCATGAGCATGAACACGCATGCACGCACATGCATGCACGCGCACACACACACACACACACACAGAGTATACATTGAGTGGAAAGTAAAGTTGTCTGCAGGGAAAACTAATTCTGACTTTGTAATAAGGCTGGGCAATATATCGAAAATATATCGATATCGAGGTATCAACATGCAAGGTATACATATCGACGAAGACGGCTTGAAATTAGGTATTGGTGTACAGTATATGTCAAATTAATTACAGACACACTATGCAGTATGCATGCACGTGGCACATGCAAAAAAGCAGTCCATCTGTAACCAGGTGTGGTTATTTCAATAAAACCATTGTTGGAAAATGGAAATGAGGAATTGTATTTATTTATTCTAGTGTAGGCTACTGTGCATGCATGTATATGCTATTCATTATCTGGGTTAGGCAGGCAGTGGACCTAAAGCAGAAAAAACATTAAAAACTATATATAATGCAATTGTTATTACTAATATCGTGAGTAATATCGATATCGAGGTATTCAACAACGTTATCGAATATCCAAGGTGTTCCTAATATCGCCCAGCCTTATTTTGTAACATTACATGTTCCTGTGTAGCTGTTATAAGTAGTGTTATAAGCAGAAGGCACTTGCATGGAGGGCCTTGAATGGCATGAACAGTGTATGGAACTCCAACCTTCCCCGCCAAATCAAACTCAGCTTCTTCTTTGCAACGGTGGAGTCTGTTCTCCTCTATGGCAGTGAATGCTGGACCTTGAAGCCAACCCTGCAGAAGTCTCTTGACGGGTGCTACACTAGAATGCTGCGTGCAGTACTTAACATCAGTAAGAGTGCACATGTTACCAACAAGAGCCTGTATGAGGGAATACCAAGGGTGAGCGAGAAAATTGCTGCCAGAAGAATGAGACTAGCAGGACATTGCCAAAGACACCAGGAGCTTCCTGCCAGCAAACTGGTGCTGTGGGAACCAACACATGGGCACCGGTCACGAGGACGTCCCACAATAACATACGTGGATGTACTCAAGAAAGACGTAGGAGCGCAAAGTACCAACGAGCTGGCCAGATGTATGGAGAACCGGGATGACTGGAAGCGACGATGGAAGGCTCGTCTGAGGACGACCTAGAGAGAGTGGTCCGTTGAACACCTGACAGTAGTGTGTTATAAATCATTGGTTCTCAAACTAGGGTTCCATCGTCCCTCTGGGTTCCTTGAGGGGGTTCCAAATGGACCCTTACAGGTCTGTTCACTCTGAGGGTCTAGGTCTACAAATGGAACCAGAGTTATGGGGGTCCTTGAAATTAAAATGTTTGAGAACCACTGTTATAAGCAATCCACCATGAACTGGTGAACACCATGCATAAGCCAGATGCACATCAAGCTAAGCGAATCTGACCAGAATTCGACCCCTTCTGGGGGTTTGGGACTGTGATCCGGTGAACACTGTGAACTCCATAGTAGGCGACACCAGACAGGGTGTGCCATCCGTGTCTGTGATGTCCACTCTCTTGGATGGTTTTATGACACAAAGCCACATTTTGTGGATGAAATGCACAGAGAGCTACAGATTATTCTCTTGAGACACCTTTAATTCTATTGTTTTACTTACTGCATGCCTGTATGTCAGGGGTCTTCAACTTTTCAGGCCAAGGACCCCTTAACTGAGAGAGATGAAGCAGGGACCCCCAGATTCCACATAGTTTCATCGTTTGACTGCACAATCATCAGTGTATTTTGGATTCATGTAAATTTGTATTATCAGATATGTAACCACTTGAACCGTCAATACTTAATAAACTTGACCTTTCACTGTGTACTTTTTTCCCCTCTACACCAAACTTCTTCGCCGAAGATCTGCTATTGTAGATCTGCTATTTTTGGCTTAAGTTCTCAAAATATGGACGTTAGGATTCAAGTGGTTAAAAGTTTCTATCGCGCAAAGATTTGAAGGAACCCCTGTAGTAACTCTGAGGAACCCCTAGGGGTCCCGGACCCCATGTTGAAGACCCCTGCTGTATGTAATTAAAATAAGTAGCGGTTCAGAACAGCATGATGATGGGAAAACACTGCTTACATACGGTATTATGTCTTGGTCTTCATAGTTTGAGCAGAGAATAACTGAGGTTCATGAATTGCTCATATTTGAAATGTATCTCTTGTGATATTTTTGTGATATTTTCTAGGCCATGTCTACTACTGAGCACCTGGCAGTCTCTTCCAATTATTGCACCAATCCTTTTATCCAAATCCGACAGCTTCGCTGCACCTGTGGCTATTAAACTGTGCCTATACTGGAAAACCTTCATTTCAGCTTGCAGCAAAGGAAGGACTAACAATTTTAAATGCCAAAATAATGGACGTTTGAGCTTGTGTATATTTAGTGCTGTTCCCGCACAAAAAGGAAAGAAAAAGAAAAAAACTTCCAGCACTGTTTAATCCCGTTCTTATTGTTCCAACCGTAATGTTTTGAATGGGAGAGAACAAAGCGTTTTGAAGCTTTTTTCTTACCCAGGGATTAGTTGGGGAGAAATTAATTATGATAAAAGCTCACATACTGTTTAAGCCACTGTACAGAATACATTACAAGATAATTGGGCTCAACATATCAAAACCAATTCAGAGAAGAAGGGGTCAATGCGAATCAAAGCAAAGTGCTAGTCAACAACAAGGATCTTACACTCAATTTATGATTTCAAGAACTTATTAAATTAACATATAAAAGCAAATACAAGCATTTGCCCTTCACCTGCCCCTATGGGTGCAGAGGTCATGCATTAGCCTCGCATGGATATAGAGCATTGCAGCAGAAGTGGTTGGTCCCCCATTAATTTTCCCCATAACTTTTACAAAAATATTTATAACAATTATGTTAACCTAGAACCAAGCCATCCAGGATCTCAGTCAATCAAGATCATAAAACCTTTGATCCAATGCTCTATTGGTCTGGTTCTTCTCAGTGTTATTTCTTTTTTCCAAGGGGCGGTTACAAACAGATTCAAAACAGACTCTATTGGTTAGACCTAAAACCAATCAGAGTAGCGCGAAGGTGTTACACCCGCCCTACATTTGCATACTGGGCCCTGGTTGGTGTCTGTGTTATTTTTTTTTCTTCCAATGGGTGGTTACAAAAAGATTCAAACCTACAACCAATCATATTAGTGCAAAAGGTGATACGCCCACCCTACAGTTGAATACTGGGCCCTCGTTGGTTTCTCACGACCTTAAGCCCGCCCTACATTTGCATACTGGACCCCTGGTTGGTTCCTCATGACTTGTGAGCCGTGAAATATCTGCCAAGGGCCATTTTTCTTTGCAATGGTAGATTTGTCTATGCGAGACTAGTCATGCATGTTCTGCAGGGTGTACAGTACAGATAGAATCAGGGATAAATTGAAGATGTCTGTGATGACGTCTGCCATCCAGCTGGTCTGTGCACGTATCCAGAGGACTCGACCTGAGATGTGATCTGGGCCGGCCAGGTACCGTGTGTGGGTTAATGCTTTTGATGCCACTGCCAATGTCCCTGCCACACCCATGTTTCCTGTTCCGGTTAATTGTCCTATACTGTAGCTTAATTTGATTTGTTCGGCAGCGGATTTGAACAACAACAATTAAAGGTGTCACAATTAAAGGTGTCATTTGTGTTTCCCGTTAAAATCTGCAGCCGAGCCAATCAGACGAAGCTATGGCACTGAGCCCGAACAGGAAACCTGGAACTACAGTTATGCACAGAGCAATGGCCTCCTGAGATTTTTCCCTTGCTGTCTCTCATTCATTAGCTGCTATTAGCTGTTCTGAAGTGTTTCTACACCCTGAGAAGTTAAGGTCATCATCAGGGCAAGAACCGATGAAGAAGTTCTTGCCCTGATGAAGAGCTTAACCGGCCAAAACATGTTGACTGTTTTATCGAATACAATTTGTTTTAACTTAACCTCCTCTCCTCCACATTTTTGAATGCTCAGATCTTTTATCCTAGTATATATTCCCGCTTATCCTAGACGCACCACGCACTTTTAAGACGTTTTCTGAGCAGTGCTCCTGGAAGAGGAGCTATAGCTCCAACATCTGGCTTTGTCCGGTCAAAAAACTGATTGGAAAAAACGTGTTCAAATATGCCTGGGGCTTAAGTAAACTGAAGCGTGGCCTACATCTGGCCTAGATACGGCCTGCATCTTGGCACAAACAGCTCAAAGTTTGTTGTACACCCAGGGTCCCATTGGCCAAGCTGCAAGACGTACTGGCTAGCGGTACGCTTGATGAAATGATCTCATAAATAGCACCACTCACTTCACACTAGGTGTGATATCTCCTGTGAGCACCTGGTTGGCCTCTGTTTTTCCCTTCGGTTTGTGGTGTGCTCATGGGTGCAGGGTGCTACCTGGTTTTTAGTTCTGTCATTTTAAAGGTTTTACAGATACTATAGTTATTTCCAGTGCATTGGTCTTGGTCTGTTTGTGAAGCCATATGCCTGGGGATAGGGGTTATTTGTTTATCTGTTTGAAATGCAAGCATTGCATCAAACCTCAAAGCATACAGTAGTTCTAAGATCCTGGAAGGATGCAGATAATGGCTTTAATCACTTTAACCTCGCAGTTCCCAGTTTTGCGCATAGTAATTATAGCCATATACTGTATATACATATAGCCATTGTACAGAATACATTACTAGATAATGAGCTCAACATATCAAAATCAATTCACAGATAAAGAGGTCAATGTGAATCAAAGCAAAGGCAACAACATGGCCCTTACACTCAATGTATGAATTCAAGACCTTATTAAATCAACATATAAAAGCGAATACATGTATTTAACCCTAGAGGATCTTTAATGATCCTCTTAACATTCACACACACACACACACACACACACACACACACACACACACACACACACACACACACACACACACACACACACACACACACACACACACACACACATTATATACAGTATAGTAATGATACTGCTGAATTTAATGATGCTTTTCATATTGTTAGCCTACTGTCCTCACAATGGGTCAAAAGCCGTGACTCATGGTATAGCCTAATCTGCTATTTTGGACTCCTGACACACCATATGATGGACAACTTGCCACAGGTCAACCTGTTGTCTGAGCTTGAAGAACATTCTTCAAGCTGTGCTATATAGTAAGCAACTTTCACTGAAAGGAATAGGTGGGGGTGGGGCCTTCCCCATCTCTCTCTCTCTCTCTCTCTCTCTGTATTTCCTGTCTCTAAATATGCTTTGAGAGAGCTGGAGCTCACCAATGTGCACAGATACAGGAAATCAAGCAAGGTTTGGGACCCTTGCCTTCCCATTGTCTTTGGTATTGTCCTAGTGGTTGTTCCTCCTTGCTTCTGTCTCTGTCAACACGGTTTTTATGTGGAATGGGCAGTCCATACAAGCTTCCCACCCGGTGGTGCTGAAGCCGGAGGATAGACTTCAGCACCATGGACAACGCATAGGCCTTAGTCAGCTGATTGAGGGAAGGACCTTTGTTAGTTTCAGAACACTAACATCAATGTTAGTATTCATCCAGTTGATGGCTACTCAGATGGTCATGATGAGCACTCAGGGGGAGCTCTTAGGCATTAAGTGTCTTGCTCAGTGATACTTTGACACTTAAAGCTATACTGTGTAAGTTGCTCAACTGGTGGTCTGTAGCAGTATAGCAAACCGCGGTCGCGTTTGCTTTTTTCGTCCGTTTTTCGCTCGCGGACCGGGCCGTCAGACCACCGCGTCCGCCTCGCCTCGCCGAGACGCTTTCAATGAGGTCTCCCGTGTCCTTCTACGAGCAGCGGTTGGGGAGATACATGCTAGACTCCTCCAGTGTAAACACTGCAGTGTACTTCCTGAAGGCGTGTTTCCTAAACCCACCAGAGAGCCCGGCAGTGTACGTTCTGCGCTGTGATTGGCCGGCAGTGTATAACCCTCGCTGTGATTGGCCGGTAGTGTGATGACGCAATTTTTCCGCGAAAACCGGTCCCGGGCAGGGATCATAGAAAACATATAAAGAGAAGGCTTTAGAAGCTGAAAATAACGGAGTGGGGGTTCTAAAACTTTAGCGATTTAACAGCTAGGACCATTTTAAGATTTGTTTTATAAAAAAAGTTACATGGTATAACTTTAATGTAGGCTGGGGTCGGGAGGTGAACCGAGAATCCCTCGGCTTACCAGACGGCCACTAAGTTACGGCCGCCCAATTAAATAAATTAAGGAATGTGCCAATTCATCTGCTTAATCACATCAAAGTGTTTGCACCCGGGATGTCTGATTAGACAGTCTTGGGCTAAGCTGACTGTCTCTCTCAGAATGTGTGTGCTCACTGTCATTGGTGGACAATGCTGTCGGGTGGCAAGCTGCACATTGCAATGCACTGCGGCGTGTTGTTAGCTAGCTTGAAGATTGGCTAGATTAGCTATTTTTTTTAAATATTTGAACATTGCAGGATGCAGGTAGCCTGATTTCAGACTCAGCTGAAGCACACTCAAAGTGGATGGGTCTATGGGCTGGAGCCAGGCTAGGATGCAGGTGCAGGATGGAACTGATTGATACATTTCCAAATATTTTCATATCTAGGAAGGGAGCAGAATTCCAAGGTAGAGAGATATTATTTAATTAAGCACTATCACAAAAACGAAGTAAAATTAAAGTTGCAGAGGCTAACAAAATATTATAACTTTATGTGCTGAGAAAACTTCTGGATGTCACCAAAATAAACTTTTACATACTGTAGTCTACAATCTACTGTATGAACAAAAAATAAAAAAATAAAAAATCCATATCCCTTCATGTGAATAATGTGTTGCTTATATACATTCATACAATGTGCTGTCTTTCATTTTCTGGTTACACCTGAAAGCAAACAAACCTGTTACATGCTCTGCCAAACAACACACTAATTTCTGCAATAGGCTCTATGCGTATACGCCATTCTGTTCTACTTCCGGGTGTCTTTCGACTTCCTTCACAGGTGTTACTGATGATACTAATGAAGGGTCTGTTTGATTTATTGTACAGTGGTTCTTTAATTTCAAGGACCCCCATAACTCTGTACAAATGGAATCAACAAATGGAATCAAATGGACACTTGAGGGTCCATTTGCTTCCATTTGTACATTCTCAGAGTTACACACCTGTATGGGGACATTTGGAACCCACTCAAGGACACTTTGAGACCCACTGGTGTAGCAGAGTGTTTCCAGTGAGCCAACATGCACAATATCAGCAGTCAGCACCCTGACTCTGTTTGACCAGAATGGAACAGACCCTTCATTAGTATCATCGGTAACACCTGTGAAGGAAGTCGAAAGAAACCCGGAAGTAGAACAAAATGGCGTATATGCATATAGCCTATTAGAGGCACAAGCTTGGCACAATGTATTTAATGTCTTGAGAGATTCGTTAAATCCTAAATACTTGTATGATGAATAACAAAAATAGACACTCTACAAGCTCACAATGCATCATGATGGGTTGTGAAACTTTTAGAACTTGAAAATTGAGATTTTTTCAGTTTTGAAATCATTCAAATAAATGTGACTTAAAAAAACACATTTAAATTGTTTTGAAAAATTTTCAAAAGGTGTGAAAATGTTCGCCTATAATGACAAGATTCAAACCCGTAGTTCTGGTGTGGGGCTACATGGGTTAAAGCCTAACGTGTACCGCTTAGGGTCAGAGGGAATCCCCATGTGGCCAAGGAAGATACTAGGCTTCTTTTTTTTGCTCTCCAGGCTGAGCTACACACGAGTAAGAGAACTTCTCTCTAATAACTCTACCCCATGCCCTAGGAGGGACACCTAGACTGCCATAGCTACTTGAGCGCTGCCCGTGACAAAGTACTGCCCCACACAAATGAGTGTCCTCATCTATTATTTAAAGCCGCGGACACGCAGTCCATTCTCCGGCTGACAATGTGTGTGCACAGGCCGGGCAGTCGAGATGCTGGCGGCCTGAGTGAAGAATGGCTTGGCGAGTATGGCAGAAATGGGGGAGGAGGGACATGGGACACGGTTGGACATGCAGTCTCGGCATTGGCAGTGACCGGTCTGATGTATGGGCCTGGTCCTGTGGCTTTGTCAGCACCCCGGGCTGTAGTAGTGCCCACTCGCCGTGTCTGTGATAAACGACATGACAATCTAGACTGCCATGAGAACCCTACCGAGCAAGTGATGGAGAGGGCCGGGCAAGATCCACTGTAGTGTATCATGATTTACATACCACCAGAGGTCCGAGCGTTACGCCCATCAATGAATGCGATGGTCGAGAAGAACTAAAGCGTGACTGTTCAGTAAATATGCTTCACTTATGGTGAGACAGCAGATGTCTGAAGGCTCCACAGACTCCTCATAAAGTCCCGAACGAACAAGTGTCAATGAATAATTCACGACGGCGTGAGGCTGCGAGCCGGTCTGCTGTTTGGATCATGAAATCTGATGGACCGTACAGGTTACGTTCTATATGTGAACCGACAGACAGACTCCCTCCAGGAGGCAACTCTCTCAGTGTCCACGCGTGTGTGTGTGTGTGTGTGTGTGTGTGTGTGTGTGTGCGTGTGTGTGTGTGTGTGTGTGTGTGTGTGTGTGCAAAGCGGAAATGGTTTTGACCTCACCGGTGATTAACAGTCCATGCAGAAAGTCAAGCTGCTTAATATTCATGGGTGAAACTTGAACAGCTTCATCTTGTACAACTCCAGGGCTTTACATACTATGTTATGATACACTTGAGAGCCTGTCATGGTAAGCGATTCATCACAGGGGTTTAGTCAAGTATCTCTGTAAGATCCAGTATCGTTTGAGGGCTCTATCCTTGTCTTCACACATGTGGCAGTTGAATTATTGTGTTCTGTGTGTGTGTGTGTGTGTGTGTGTGTGTGTGTGTGTGTGGGTGGGTGGGTGTGTGTGTGTGTGTGTGTGTGTGTGTGTGTGTGTGTGTGTGTGTGTGTGTGTGTGTGTGTGTGTGTGTGTGTGTGTGTGTGTGTGTGTGTGTGTGTGTGTGCGTGCGTGCGCGCGCGCAGGCGCGTGCAACATGCAGACGTGCGTGAGTGCGTCTGTGTGTGTGTGCTCACTAGTGTCAAATTCAAGTTTTAGAAAGTTAAATATTCAAGTTTAAAACTTGGAAAGTTTCAGCCCCAATCCGACCTGGGATGTGGGTATGTTTAACACCATAGGGCTCTATTTTGATTGTCATAAGTACCAGCTCTTATGCCTTAAAGCTATACTATGGAAGTTGCTCAACTACTGGTCAGTAGCGGTATTGCTTTTTTCGGCAGTTTTTCGCCCGGGGTCGCCGTGGACCACCTGAGCGGGACCGCAAACCACCGCGACCGCCTACACCTCGCCGATATGCATCCATATAGGGGTCTCACGTCCCTTTGCGACCAGGCGTTGGGGAGTAACAGGCAAGATTCCTACACCAGCGTAAACACTGTTGCTGAGGCAAGCTACTTCCTAAAGAGACGGCAAGACGCGCTGTGATTGGCCGGTAGTGTATGATCCGCGCTGTGATTGGCCAACGTATATACAACATACGGTATACAGAAAGATGCAGATGACGTAATTTTGCCGCGATATCCGGTCCCCGGCCAGGATCATAGAAAACATATTTACAGAAGGCTTTAGGAGCTGAAATTAACGAAGTGGGTGTTCTAAAACTTTAGCGATTTAATAGTTAGGACAATTTTAACATTAGTTTTATTGGAAGAGTTAAATAGTATAGCTTTAACTTCAACGCCTGTCCATACTGTCTCCGACCACCAAACTTCGTCTGAAAGGTCCAGTTCAACTACAAAATGTAAACACTCATCTTCTGAAAAGCATTACCCCAAATTAAAGTTTGGAAAGCTGCACGTCGGAAAGTCGAAACTCTCAGATGAAAAGTTTGGTGGTTGGAGACAGTATGGACAGGCCTTGAACAATAAATAACATTCAATAGAATAATCGAGTAAAATCAGATCATGCACAATTCTTTGCGAATAGACAGTCAATCTGGATCTATTCTACATTTTTCCACATTATGGACAGCATAAGCAGAGGGGACACAGACCCTTGACTATTTAAATTCATAACAAACTCTATCATTGTTAAAGAAGCAAGGGCAGAATTCCCCAAAACACCATCAATATTTCTAATGTTTCCCTGCTGTCCCTACAATGGACAGCTGGGTAATAGCCTGAGCGAATAGGGTCAAGTTATTCAAGGGCAAATCTGTTTTGGGGATGTGTGCGTGTGTGTGCGCGTGTGCGCGTGTGTGTGTGTGTGTGTGTGTGTGTGTGTGTGTGTGTGTGTGTGTGTGTGTGTGTGTGTGTGTGTGTGTGTGAGTGCGTGTGTGTGCTTGTGTGTTTGTGTGTGTGCGTGCACGCGTGCGCTCGTGCACGCGCCATCATGGTTAACAGAGTATGAGTGTCTTACAATCATTATAGGTCTCATTCTACCCCATCAATTTGTTCATTACACCTAATATTTTACATAAAACTGTGGCCGTGTGGCTTATTAATTCAATTACACTCATTCAGTTTGGTCTTTAAGAATGATGCTTTGTCACATGGAAACTGTTTCATTATAGTCCACAATGACTACGGCACCAAGTCTCCACAAATAGATACTAAAGTGATTTCCATATAAATGGAATCTCTATACTGAGAGTCAGGCTGATCCTCGTTGAATGAATCCACCGATGAATGCACTTAAAAGAATGTTACTTCAAAGGAGAAGTACATGCTGAACAGGCCCTCAAAACATCATTGTTAATGTTATGTGCAGTAAAATAGCATAGGCAAATATTGAATTGAGAAGTCAGGCAAGAACTTAAGTCACAGAAGAAAAATCTGTGTTAAAGAAAATAGACAAATAAGTCCAATCTTTATAACCCTAACACGTTATTTGGTGTGCATTTATTGAAAAAAAATGTTGTGTGTCTGTTCCATGCTGCAGCAACTTTACATCCATAATCCAGCATTTCACTTATACCGGCTGCACAAATCGGTGTTCAGTTTGCAAACACATTGTTAACTTCAGTCTCGTTTTGTGTGTGTTTGTGTGTGGGTGTGTCAGAGTCCTGCACGGGCCCGATTTTGACAACCCACGCCCGCCCCGCCCGTCATTAATAAGATCCGTGGACCGACCCGCTACCTGTGATTATATAAAAATCAAAAATCCGCCCTGCTCGTCAAAGAATTGACCCGTCTGGGCTCCAATGTCTTTGTCTCCTCCCCTTTCTTATCCCCCGGATGCTTCTGTTTTTATTCCTACACTATATGTTTAAACTACATGTTTAGGTCAGTGGTATACTGACAAATTCTGCTGTTAGCAGAATCTGTAGAGAGATTAGCAACAGAAGTGTAACACAAACTGTGCTTGTGGCCTTGTCATTCTAGCAATCTAATCAGGGAATCTTTAGACATGGAACTAAAGGTTGGAAAACCGCCCGTAATACTAGTCCCTGTAGACCAGAGTTGAGAACCCTTCACTCGTTGAACTGCTGATCTGAGTATAAAGTGGATTTATAGTGCGACGATTCGTAAGGATCAAAGCGAGTTCAGGGGGCGGTCCCAAGGGAGCGCGCGCGCGGAGGGGGGTGGGTCACTAGGTCCTGCCCCCCCCCTTACCCATAGTTCTTAGGGAAGTCAGATGGTGGGACTCAGTCTCGTTGCATAGCACTGCTACTGCTACCACGCTGCTACTACACGCTGTTTCTCTGCTCATTCCACTACCGTGTTAACTGTCGATGAGGTTGGTTGAAGTGTTAGTGTTAGGTTGTGTGTTACCCACCATGTTCAGCATGTCCGCGGCGGTATCAGACGAGGAGGGAGAAGTCTTCGACGAAGCGGAAGTAGAGGAGGCGATCCCGGATACCGGTGTTCCGGCGGCTCAGCTGGGGACGGTCGTTCCCCCCACCCCCCGCAGGAGTATCAGGCTGAACCCGCAGACCCCGCAGATAAAAATAGCCGACTGGCCAGTGAACAAAATACTGGAGGTGTTGTATGCAAATGGGCTGTCTGCCCCCGCCGGGCTTGACCATGAAGGCTTGTTTCAGTTCCTGGTAGAGGCCGAACGAGCAGCTCAAGTGGAGCCACAGACATCCGGAACACCCAAAGCCAAAGCCCGGGGAAAAAGAGCGGCGAAAGTCAACAATACCGGCCCAGCAAAAAAGAAAAAGCCCGCAGAGGGCAATCCATCCAACGAAGGGGCGCCCGACAACGGCACCCCCGCAGGCACCGTGGATCCCACGGTCCTGTTAGCGCTGACGGATATCAAGAACGCCTTGTCCGGGATGAGCCAGCGCCTCGACTCGCTCGAGGCAGGAAGCGAGGCGGGCCCAAAGACCGGAGTCATGGAAGCAGCCATGCATTTGCCCTCCGACATGCACAACCTGCCACGGAAGAATCTGGGAACGGCCGTTCCCGCTCCAGCCACAGGATCAGCGTTCCTGTCCCCAGCCGCCGCCATCCCCGACGCGCTGCGCAGCCAGATCCTATCAGGTAAAGTGCCGTTTCTCTTTGCTTGCTGGTTAGTAAGGTTAGCTGTTTCTAAAAATGCGCTGCTTGCCTCGACAGGTCAGGACGTAAATCTGGTGAAGATTCTGCTCTGCGCGGCAGAGTCCTCAGCGGACCGCTTTGTGGATTGCGGGGACTTTTAAGTGATCCTTAAAGATAGCGACCCCAGGCTCTCCAGAATCTTGACCCTAGCAGAGTTCATTGTAGCATTCGGTGTCTACAGAGACACTATGTGCGAGATATACCCAGAGCGCAGAGCTGAGCTCGATGCGTATTTGTCCATAATTGCCGATATGGCGTATACTTACGGGGGAGGGCTGTTCTATGAATATCACAAAAGTTTCTCTTCCAAATCTGCAATGCATATCCAGCGTTTCAATCAGCGGATCGACTGGTCCGTCCAGGATCTAAGCTTGATAAGCCGCCATTTCTCAGCCCATCCCCCTTTGTCCTGCTCGCTGTGCAGCTCATTCAGCCACAGAACCGAGCTGTGCCCCAAGGCTCTAGCCCACGAGGCACCGACCAAGCCCACCCCAAGCGGCCAGCAGCAGGCGAGGGGCCTCGGGCTTCAGGCTCCAGCCTTTACGAGACAGGTGCCGTACGATCCCAATCGTAAAGTTCCCATATGCATTCAATTTAATGAGAACGTATGTACCTTTCCACATTGTAAATACATGCATATTTGCAGTTGGTGCGCGGACAACCATCCCCGGTCGGTCTGTCCCAGGAGGTCTCGCCCAACGCCCAAGAGTGGGAAATAATTAAAGAGAATCACCCATCAACTCCCGTGGATGTCCCGGCTCTTACTGCTGCTCTTTCTGAACACCCAAACAGATGCTGGGTTAAATATTTGATTGTGGGGCTAATGCGGGGGTTTTTAGCAGGGCTATGCTGGCTACCAAAAACATCATTTGTGTGTCCAAACCTCAGGTCTGCGCTGGCAGAGCCCGAAGTAGTTGACGAGCTCCTAGGGAAGGAAGTTAAGAAAGGTCACTTAATCGGTCCGTTCGCTAGGTCTCTTTTTAGCCTGTTCAGAGTCAGCCCGATAGGAGTAGCGACAAGGAAATATTCGGGAAAAAAGCGCCTCATATTTGACCTGTCCGCGCCCCATAACAGCCCCACTCCTAGCATTAATAGCTTGATTCCGCTAGCGCCGTTTTCTCTCTTTTACGCATCAATAGATAACGCTATTCAAATGATCAAAAGTGCGGGGCCGGGGGCCTGGCTGGCAAAAGCGGACATAGTGGATGCATTTAAAGTGATGCCTCTCCACCCCTCGCAGTGGCACCTGTTCGGAATTCAATGGCGCTCTAAATTCTATTTTGCGGTTAAACTGACCTTCGGGTGCCGCAGCAGCCCGAGGATTTTTGACACTTTGTCAGAAGCGTTGTGCTGGGTTCTGTATAACGAGTACAAACTCCCTTTCGTTTTGCACCTGTTAGACGATTTCCTCACTATTGATTACGCGTCGGCGCCTCCGGCAAGGTGCATTTCCATTGTACGTCATGTTTTCAATTCTCTAGGCGTACCATTATCCGAAGAGAAAACAGTGGGGCCGGCGACTCGCATCGAATTTTTGGGCATTATGCTTGATAGCGTGCGCATGCAGGCGGCCCTACCAGCAGAAAAATTGGTGCGCATTAGGGGACTCGTAAAGTCTTTTTTAGACAAAACACAGGCAGCAAAAAGGGAATTATTGTCTCTCTTAGGCCATTTAAATTTCGCTATGCGCATCATTCCCCAGGGCCGCTCCTTCGTTTCCCGGCTTATCGACCTGTCAAAATCAAAAAAGGAGATGAAAGACATGATAGAGTTAGACGAGGGGAGCCGCTCGGATCTTAAATTTTGGGCGCTTTTCCTAGAGCAGTGGAACGGTATTTCGTTTTTCTATAATTCAGAGATAGAATCACCAGAGTCTATGCAATTCTTCACGGACGCAGCCCTGTCCGTGGGGTTCGGGGGTTATTGCAACGGGGAGTGGTTTGCCAGCAGGTGGCCAAAGGAATTTAATGACTTACCTTCTGTATGTAAATCTACTGCTTTGTATGAGATTTATCCGATAGTAGCGGCAGCATCTCTCTGGGGAGGCGAGTGGGCTCGCAAACGGATATGCGTCCTGTGTGATAATGAAGCAACGGTGCAGGTCATTAACAAGGGCCGCTCGTCGATTGCTATGATTAATAAATTTGTAAGACGCCTTACCTGGCTATGCCTCCAGGGTAATTTCATTATTCAGGCAGTCTTTATTCCGGGGAAAGAAAACAGCATTGCTGATGCGCTGTCCCGCTTTAAATTCCAGGAGTTCCGCACGCTGTGCCCAGGAGCGGCGGAGCTCGGCTGGCAAGTTCCAGCTTTCTCGGAGCTGGTACTGGATTAGGCCAGGAAAGGCCTCTGGCCTACCTCATGGATGCTGCCGCGAAGTACATGAGGAAAGGGCTGGCGCCCAGTACAATTAAAGCATATGATTCTGCATGGTGGTTCTTTCGTTCTTTTTGTGCCAGGTTCACATGTCCCCCCTTCCCACTTAATATTCCCCTGATCTGCGCATTTATTGTACACTCGTATGAGTCTAGGAAATTACAGGCCCCTTCTATCAAGGCGCTCATTTCGGGCGTGCAATTCCACCTGCGTTGCCTCGAACCTACCGTCCCAAGCATTTTAAGTAACCCGGCCATCCAGCTCCTGCTCAGCGGTCTCAAAAAAGATCAAGCACAAGGCAATGACCGCAGATTACCCATTACTATCACGGTGTTGCACGGGATGGTGGGGAAGTTAAGGGGAGGCATGTATTCTCAGTATGATAATCTCTTGCTAGAAGCAGTGCTTCTAATGGCTTTCTATGCTTTTCTTAGGTGCGGGGAATACACAGCAAACTCACTGGCTTTTGATCCAACTAGGGATCTCTGTTTTTCTGATCTATCTATGCAGCCCACGCATTATACCATTCTGCTAAAGCATTCAAAAAATGATAAATTTAGTGAAGGCACCCCAGTCGTGGTAGCAAGAACTAACACTGTGTTTTGTCCTTTCACCTCCATGCTCAAATACCTGGCGGTCCGCCCGATGTCTTCGCTGAATGAGCCCCTGTTTCGCACGGACGGCGGACGCCCAATGACGCGCGCCTGGTTCAGCACCAAACTGAGAGAGATTTGCCAAAGCTGCGGCCTCTCACCGTTACTCCACACTCCACACTCCCTAAGGATTGGAGCGGCTACTACGGCAGCGTTGTTGGTGCCCTCGGCTACCCTTAAATCGCTGGGCAGATGGTCATCGGCGGCCTACGTGCGCTACATCAGATTCTGCAAACCTGAAATCCTGCACGCACAGAGACTGATGAGCAATCACGGGGCCCAGCTGGAGTAATCAAGACGGCAATCGAACAGACTCTCTCCGATCAGCTGTGAGGTCGCGGCGTCATCGATAGGGCGTGGGCTGTTATCTATACAGGATTGGCATTATTGATAGGTGTGTTCGTCATGTTTATGCATCGCTGCGAGTTATAAATTCTATCATGCAAAAGCTAGGTGGTTGCTGGGGTGTTAGTTAGGTAGGATGTGAAGCTGTATGACGCTGTAGTTATATGAATTAAAGGTTTCATCGCTGCTTTGGTTCTGCTGTCTATATATATATACGTCCATGTTGCTGCTTCCGCTTTCTCTAGGGTGTTTAGTATGGCTTCAGTCAGATTGCAGTATATAGTTATAGTCAGCAGTACCACCTTTCCTCACCGTTGGGTTCGGTCTGCAGCTGCTAACATTCTTAATTATTAAATTATTTTAGCAGTACTTATAGCGTTTTTGGCAAGCTGCCAATATCATTGCTAATATTTTGCTTAGTAATATTGGCTAGCACTGGCATGGGATTCTGAGATTTTGGCGTGCTTTGGGGGTTTGTAGTTTTGGGGGGTATCGGGCCAGGGCTCGCTGTAATTAGATTATGCCCTCGATGCTCATGGTAACATGAGGATCGTGGGTTCAGCGAGCCATGGCCCGAGGCAGAACCCCATGCCAAACCATGCTAACTTAGGCTATAGATTCTATGCTGTCTTATAGTAGAGCTAAGGTAGACTGCCAATACTATGCGCTTAGATATAGGCTTAGATTCTATGCTGTCTCTATAGTAGGGTGCTCAATATGCCATGTTGTGTGATGCTTGCTTTCTGCTTCATTCTGGTCAATAAAGTATATCTTAACCCAAGTGATCGTCTCCTGAAATAGTGCGACGATTCGTAAGGATCAAAGCGAGTTCAGGGGGCGGTCCCAAGGGAGCGCGCGCGCGGAGGGGGGTGGGTCACTAGGTCCTGCCCCCCCCCTTACCCATAGTTCTTAGGGAAGTCAGATGGTGGGACTCAGTCTCGTTGCATAGCACTGCCCCGCCACCACCCCAGCGCCACCTTCAGGTTCTGCCTTAGATCCCCCTCGGGGGGTATCGGGCCAGGGCTCGCTGTAATTAGATTATGCCCTCGATGCTCATGGTAACATGAGGATCGTGGGTTCAGCGAGCCATGGCCCGAGGCAGAACCCCATGCCAAACCATGCTAACTTAGGCTATAGATTCTATGCTGTCTTATAGTAGAGCTAAGGTAGACTGCCAATACTATGCGCTTAGATATAGGCTTAGATTCTATGCTGTCTCTATAGTAGGGTGCTCAATATGCCATGTTGTGTGATGCTTGCTTTCTGCTTCATTCTGGTCAATAAAGTATATCTTAACCCAAGTGATCGTCTCCTGAATTAATATTATGGACTCTGAGGCTTGCTGGACCGTGTAATGCAGACTGACTCACTGTCTGGTTCGTCCACTCAGTGGATGTGATTTAGAAAATATCCGCCACCTCCATTGACTACTAGCTGCAAGATCATGAAAGAGGGGCAGCTAAAGCCTAGTTGGTAGAGAGACTGTCTGGTAGTCTGAAGCTCACTGGTTCGCCCCCCGGCTCGGGTCTTAACCATCTGAGCAGCTATCACCTGAAGAGCCAGCAGCTCACAGCTGCCAATCTTATGCACATACTGTAGCATCTTAATTCTTAACCCATACGTCTGCCAATCACAGGCAGATTCAAACCCCACTCACCAACATCAACCAGCCAATGAACAATGTGATGTGCGAGTGTCTAACACTATGCATGTGCATACTGTATGTGGCATGTGCTATGTTATACTTTGTAGTACATCGTGTCGTGTTGTGAAAGTATAGCCAATTTACAAGCTCAAGAGACGTGGTGTGATCTTTTTGAAATTGTTTTACTATAATGACATGCCCAAAATAAAGATTCCAGGTTGAAATGGTTAAATCCTTTCACTGTTTTGTTACCAACAGTCTAGAGACAATAATGCTCTATGCTGTAGACTGGACACAAAGTAATTCGTCACACCATTCTGTTAGCCTGTCTCATGTGCTCTTGAAGTGTTTTGTTCTACCATCGGTTAAGGTAGTCCTGCTCCCTAAGTCAGATGGTTAATGAGGATCTTTAAATGAGCGATGTCTGGACAGACTCTAATAAGAGTAATACGAATGCAAGGCCATGGATCTTAAACAACAGTCTATGCACATCTTCTAATCTACACGGTAGGTAGACTGTCAATATTTGCTGAGACACCGCGTATATAGGATAGGATGCCAATTGCCAACAAGGAGACACTTATTTGACTGATCTCCTGATCAAACCACCAGAATGTCAATCACCAAACAAAAGTTTTTTTTTTTACTTGTTCATTTGTTAAGGTGACTCTTTCTATGACATTAAATCCACTAACCGCAGATATTGTTTAAAACTCTAGGCAAGGGATATCATGACGGGATAGCCTCACGTGTCCTTAAGTTGTGTTACGACCAGCTTTCGGGGGTCTTTACTGACATTTTTAATATGTCCCTGTCATTGTGTGTGGTACCGTTGTGTTTCAAGGAAACCATAATTGTACCCATAGCAAAGAAAAAACCTGTCGCCTGTCTTAATGATTATCGCCCTGTGGCTCTGACCTCTGTTCTTATGAAGTGTCTGGAAAAAAATGGTTATATCACATATAACGCACATTATCCCTGCCAATACTGATCCACTACAGTTTGCATACTGTGCTAATAGATCAGTCGATGATGCTATTTCTCTCGCACTACACATTGCCTTGAAACATCTGGAGAAAAATAACTCTTATGTCAGACTACTCTTCATAGATTATAGCTCTGCCTTTAACACGATTGTACCATCTAAGCTTGTGTTGAAACTCAGGGGTCTTGGTCTTGGCAGTAGTATCTGCAACTGGCTGTTTGACTTTTTGACAGGCAGGCCACAATCTGTACGAATAGGGAACAAGCATTCATCTAAGATATTGACCAGGACTGGAGCGCCCCAGGGCTGCTGCCTCAGTCCCTTGTTGTATAGTCTGTTCACCTATGATTGTGTTGCCAGGTGTGGCAATAATTCTATTCTCAAGTTTGCAGATGACACCACGGTTATAGGACTAATATCCAACGATGATGAGAGGGCCTATAGGAGGGAAATTGAAGAGCTAACCCTATGGTGCCAGAATAACAATCTCTCTCTAAATGTTAGTAAAACAAAAGAGATCATCGTTGACTTTAGGAAGTCTAAAGTCAATCACAGTCCCTTAACCATAAATGGTTCACCTGTAGACATAGTGGACAGTTTCAAATTCCTGGGTGTTCACATAACAAACTCACTCACATGGTCTCTAAACAGCAAAGGTATCCTTAAGAAAGCGCAGCAGCGATTGTACTTTCTGAGGTGCCTCAGGAGATTTGGCCTGAGCACCAAGGCTCTTGTAAATTTCTATCGCTGTACCATAGAAAGTGTTTTGACAGGATGCATCACAGTGTGGTTTGGTAACGTGACTGTTCAAGACAGTAAACAGTTACAGAGAATTGTGAAGAGAGCTGCCAAAATCATTGGCACAGAATTACCACAGCTACACACAATCTATAACACACGCTGTAAGAAAAAGACAGAGAACATCTTAAAGGACAGCAGTCATCCCGCCCATTCCCTGTTCTATCTCCTCCCATCCAAAAAACGTTACCAGAGCATCTCATCGCACACCACCCGTCTCAGTAATAGTTTTTATGCTCAAGCAATCAGGTTGCTTAACGAAGAGATGAAAGCGAGACCTAGGTAGTCATGTGCACTGTACGCAGTTTTTAAACTGTACACTGTTACACTGTATGGTTTTTGTTGTTTTTGGGTTGTCTTGGGTGACTTGTTGTTGTCTTGTTGTTGTGGGTTGATGTTTTTGTGTGTAATAAGGCTGAGAGTGCTCCTGGCACAAGCATTTCATTGTATGTCTGTACCTGTATGGATATGCATGTGACTAATAAACCTAAACCTAAACCTAAACATTAAATGATATCTTTAAATGTAAAAGTTTGACCAAAACTGAAAATGACACTTGAGGCTTATAGATAGATAGAGGCTTGGGTTGGGTTATGTACTTACCTTGCCACGATGTAACACCAACTATTTGCAAGTTATATTACTTATATGCAACTAAGTTTATTATATATTATAAAACAAACTTTGTTGCTGCTGCTAACTGCTATCCTATAGGGTCTTTAGTCCAATTAATCACATTGTAAACCCAGACAGTGGTTAGATAACGTCTGCTTTGTAAATTGTAATCCCTGCAATACTGCATATACGCATTGGTAATTTATGTATCGTAAGTCCAACAAAAAAGGGCTTTCAATAAAACATAAAACACGTGTAAACAACATACCACAAGGTTGTCATATTTCTCCACGTTCTGCTTTTTGTTTGAAAATGTATTCCTGAAACACATAACAAGTGGCTGGGTATATTTTATTTACATGCTCTAATTGCCAGAGGACATTGAAACTGGGACAGAATCGTCCTGTAGTTATATAGTTTTCTCCAAACATGAGTAATACAGTATGTTTTGGTTGTCTTTGGAGTCCTGAATAAAGAACTACAGTATGCCACGTCAGGGTAGTGTACGCACAAAGCTGCTATCACACTCCTGAAAAGAAGAAAGCTACAGTATGTAAGTAGTTGAATTGAGGCTTACATGCTAACATCAAATGGTTAAATTGGATTAAACATTGTTTAGGACTGTCAATGTTTGTCTCATCAGTAAATAAATAAATCTGTTGATTTACTCTCATCTGTTTAAGTACCTACTGATGACTGACGCCATCATTATTCAAGCGGAACGTTGCCATTTGACACTGCCAGGTGGTGTCATTATGAGTGCCAGTGACTCAACTGAATAATCACTCATAACTTTTAGTTAGACTTAGGCCACGTTTAGACTAGTATTCATACAGTATTCATACAAAGGCGCACCAGGGAATGAAACGATGTAGTATGCACTTGCACTTGTAGTGTGATTTGTTTACATAATCACCATGGCAGCGTACAGGCTTCAGGTGCTGTCGGCTTTGCATTGTAGGCCATGACATCACACATTTTGCGGTTTCCCTGTAACTCGCCCGTTTAGATGGAAACGCAAGGAGGATCGTTTCTAAAATTTTCACCCTGGGAAGAGCTTTTGCTTTTTGCGTTTTCAACCCCTGAAAATGCCATTGTCGTCTGAACGGAGGGCATTATCGAACATTTCATTTTGCGGTTTTGTCGTGGAAACGGCGTCGTCTGAACGCCACCTCAGAGCTCAGAGTGAGACTATTAGGACCTACGGAAAGTCACATGTCTCCATATATGAATGTGAAGCCATGGCATACCACATTTGTGTTAATCCCATTGAAATCAAGAGTCTCATTTTTTAAGACAAGAGACAAAACCAACTTGTGAACTATAATCTTATTATTTTTTTTGCATGAATACCTCCCCTCATGAATGCAGTTAATGCACCTTACAGGGGTTTGATTTCCATTACGAATTATGGAATTATACTGTTGACGCAACATGCAGAAACATTGGATGCTCTTTATTGCCTAGCTTTGTAGATCAGTTATTATACTGAACCAGGCCCGCCGATAGGGGGGGGTAAAGGGTACTCTTTACCCCCTTCCGGGAGTGGGGGGCCCGGCCTGGGCCCCCCTAGGAAAGATTTGGAGGGTGCAATTACACTGTCAGTTACGGTAGGCAGGCTGTGATGTCATTACGTTTCCACTGCGGAATCTTGTAATCTCATTGGGTCAAGATGGCCCACATGACATTTATCTCCTTCGCTATTCGCTCTCATACTAGGACATGTTTTGTGTTTGCGGAAGAAGCTACAGTGCTGAGTGAACGCTATAGACTCCGAGACAAGTTTGAGTAAACATTAATTTATTGGAAACATATGGATTAACACATGGCGAGGACGAGGAGTTTGCGGGTCGGTAGAAAGAGTTTCGACAATGCGGTGAGCACCTTATATATTGCATAATTGTACATGTTTGGAGCGGCAGCTCTCTTTCTCACTCTCTCTCTCTCTCTCTCTCTCTCTCTCTCTCTCTCCCCCTCCCAGAGAGACGCAAGCGAAGCGAAGTTGCACAAAATAAGTTATACAGTACATATTTCCTTTTAATATTAACCTGAGTAAAATAAGCTGCATTGGGAGGTAAACGGGAGACACTTTATTGTGAATGTAAGACCAGAATAGATAGTTGTGTGTTGCTGGGTCCTAGTTGTCTCACAGTCACTGAATGTTATACTGTACCTCTGTCGCTGGCTTCATGATGGCTTTGGAATAGGGCACAGTTTAAGTTGCACGTGGAAGATGGACAGTCAAAGCTGTATTATTAGTTAGAGTATGTTACAGACACTTTGAAACAAGAGGGCACTTGTTGTGTGAGTAAAGTTGGCTAAGTTGTCCAGCCACTGCACACACATTTGAAGATGGAAAAAAATGGACTGGGCTGGGCTGTCCCACTTTAAAATGTCACCGTGGCTTGAGTGGAATATATCCGAGGAGGCACAAATGCTTATCAACTGAACTGTCCCAAACAGCTGTCCTAAACCAGATGCAGGGACACCTTTATCTATTACAGTAGCTTGTGAGTAGCCTAAACCTATATACTTTATTACCTTATGTCAGCTGAAAGCTGAGCCATATTTTGAAGGATTAATCTGAAATACATTTCTGTGCAGCAGGCTATATGCTTTGTTTCTTATTATGAAGGAAATGTGTTCTCAAAGTAATGCAACGTTCAGGTTATTGAGCAACCATTTACGCACACCGATGCGCAAATGGTAACGTGGTTAATTAATGTATTTGTGCAAGATGGCCATAACATTTGTGTACATACTTATGTTCAAACAGTACAATCCAACATGTACCGATGTCTCTGGTTCACATTGGCACATTTCACTCAGGTTTTTTTTTCATCTCACTAATGTCAATTTGTCTGCTGACCTCACTCAGCAACAACATAGCAGTGATCACCCCATGATGTGCACTGCAATGTAGTTTCAAATGCACTGCATTGCAGATGCTTTTTTTTAGAGTAAAAAACTAAAAAAGAAGAAGAACATACATGATCTGGGCAGATTGCCCCAGGAAATGTGCCAATCTCAACCCAAAACAAAGGTCATGCTTAGGGCTGTGTCTGTGTGCTGCATTTACCCGACCTGCTTGTCATTAATGCATACAAATATCTATGACCGATATTTTTATCAGATGTCCGGTAAGTTTTAACCATGCCAGTTACAGTGATCAACAGTTTAAAACCCAGTTTAAAACCCTAGCACAATCTCTGAACGGTTATGCCGCCATGTAGAACCACTTTTAACAATTCTTTTACTTTGAAAATGAGTAATTTCCTGTGAAATACACGTTATTTCGGCCCGCGCTGTGCGCGGGCCAAAATACGAATACGGGCACGCGTGGAGGGGGGCCCGCGTGGAGGGGGGCCCCGGCCAGCTCTTTGATATTGACCCCCTTGCCAAAAATACTCTCGACGGCCCTGTACTGAACTATAAGTTACCTTTTGGTGAGTGACACCGCCATGCGATGGGAGTATAAATTATACTTAAGTCTTCTCTTTGATCAGGGTGAATTGGTCTCTGAGAGGATTAAACTGTCATCTTTTAGAAAGTCTCTGCTCTGAGGGGATCATATATTCTCCAAGTCCTTGCAGTGATATCCATAACTTTTTTCTTCGAGCCACTGTGGCAACATGAGTGAGAAATGCACAGTATTAGTGATTTTTTTTTAAATACTTTATTGAGTCAACCAGCATGTAATATAATTATCCTTTAAATCATAGTTTCATTGTCATTGTTCATATATATATATATATATATATATATATATATTACATGTCATGTCCCTGTGTAGACATTTTTGACCCCTTTTTTATTTTTTTATTATTTTTATTATTTTTTTTACACGTGAAAAAACCATCACCTACATGAAAACAAAAACAACCACGATACAAAGACGACAAAAGACAAAAATAAAAACGAAACTGGGTGAATGACTTGGTTTTGGTTGACACGTTTTGACACATATCAGAAGCCACCAGCAAAACGACGGGTCAATGATACTGCCAAAAGAAAAATAATCTGGACAATAAAGAATAATTGTGCATTTACTGGACATTTACTATGCTACAGATATCATGACTGGACACTGGTGTTTTCTCACTGATCGTAGCCTGCTGCCATGCCCGATGCGTGATTCATAGTCTGTCATAGGACAATGTGACACGCAGAAAATAGAACGTCTATATTTTCTGCATGCAACACCGGCGTGCAAATAAATATAAAACATGCGGCCGTGTCTAATTTATCACTAGTTGTCAGTTAACTGTTACAATGACCTTTTGGCAGTCCTTTACACTTGCCTCCTGTAGCAGCATTGCACTATGGCAGAATAGGGAGCAATATCCAAGGCTCCAACTAGGAGGCGTGATGGAAGAAGTACTGTTTTATTTAAGTAAAAGTATCAATACCACAATGTCAATGTGGAAATACTCTGTTAAAAGTCCGGTATTCAAAATGTACTTTATACTAAAGTATTGCATCAAAATATACTTAAAGTTATACCATGTAACTTTTTTTATAAAACAAATCTTAAAATTGTCCTAACTGTTAAATCGTTTTAGAACACCCACTCTGTTATTTTCAGCTTCTGAAGCCTTCTCTTTATATGTTTTCTTCTTAGCAGTGACAGGGGCGGGATTTCCCGACAAAATGACGTAATCTGCATCATCTGTATACGTTGTGTATACGTTGGCCAATCACATCGCAGATCATACACACATGATACACTACCGGCCAATAACCGACTCTTCAGGAAGTAGCTTCCCTCAGCAACCAGTGTTTACGATGGTGAAGGATTCTTAACCTCTTATTCCCCAAATCCTGCTCAGAAAATTACGTTCTACCACTCCATGGATTCGTATCGGTTGCGGTGGTTTGTGGCGCCGCTCCGGTGGTCCGCGGCGGTGGTCCGCGGTGACTCCGGGCGAAAAACGGGCGAAAAACGGACGAAAAAAGCAATACCGCGACTGACCACTAGTTTAGCAACTTACACAGTATAGCTTTAATGAATATGTCCCATTCCACAAGTTATAGGCCTATAGTATGAAAACTCATAAAAAATATCAGATCTACAAGCTCACGTCGTGTCACTTAGCGACGTGTTATGATCTTGTACAGTAGGTCGGCTATTTACAAAAAGCCAGGGTACAGTATTTTATAGGGTTGAAGTGCTTAACGTATGTTTTGTAATAATAAGATAATAAGACATCAAAGTAACTTGTAAAGTTTTCAAACAATTGCAGTTGAGTAAAAGTACAATATTTGCCTCTGAGATGTAGTGAAGTAGATTTGAAAGTATTGAAAATTGGAAATACTCAAGTAAAGTGAAAGAAATACCTCAGAATTGTACTTAAGTACAGAAGGCCTACTTGTGTAAATGTACTTGGTTACTTTACACCACTGACGGTTCATTCAGTCATCACTTTAAGGATTGAGGACCACTGTTCCCCACATGATCCCCACACGGGTGACGGCTTGGAGGGAACGTGATAAATGGCTCGGCGCTCCAGCTGTCACCATTGTCTAACAACAAGACAAGCGGAGTTGGAGTTCTTCCGGTGAGCTGAGTGGATTCGTACTCAGGTTCTTAATGAGCCTCCTGGGTTTCCCATCGTTCATTTTTCAACCATCCAACCCCTTCTAGCTCTGGTTAAACATTGAAATGAATGTATAAATATTAATGGGCTGTCCTATAACAAAGGCCATGGGGATGGTGGAGATGAGAAGTCAAGTATGGTCCCTTTAGGCTGCATGCATTGTTGTAACAATGTGTGAGCGATCAATACAGTGATTCAGTCTTATCTAATACAGAGCTAATGTTTTATCAGTTCCTTATCACTGCCATCAAAGTGTCAGGAGCTTTTACACATATACGCACGCACACGCATGCGCACATGCACACGCACACACACACGCACGCGCACGCACGCACGCACGCACGCACGCACGCACGCACACACGCACACACACACACACACACACACACACACACACACACACACACACACACACACACACACACACACACACAGGTAAAGTTCACAGACAAAACACAGGGCGGCTCTTGCACAGCCCCTATGCTGAATTACACATATTGTAGTAGCCTACCATACACATATTATAGTACCGTTAACCATTTTAATGATTTATAAATATTTGATTATGATGATTTATTATGGAAGTTCCTAATGTACCCTAAGCCCCCGGTGTTGGTGACACATTCTATCACCGTGTCTACCGTAAAGCTCTGTACAGACCGGCGAATTGGCGAAAGCGACGTGAATAAGCGAACCAAAAAGGCGAAGAATTCGCAATTCGCCTTTTTCCATACACACCAAAAAGCGACGCGAATATGCGTATGATATTCGCTTAATTCGCCTAAAACGAGGGGGTGATTATCTGCCTCTGGCGCAGGAGAAAGGAGAAGAGAAGAGAGGAGAGAGTAGAACGGAGACAGGGTCCAGGGAAACAAATAGTACACACGCTCCCTATTTGCGAGACAGTGCGCTCTTCATATTATATCGCATCTCTCTGAGTCTGCATGCAGTGCATTTGGCCAGAGAGAGAGAGAGAGGGGAAGGGGAGCAGAGCGTTCACCGTTCCTCCTCCGCCCGTGTCCTGGCCTGCATACTGGCAGATCCCCGCAACAGCTCGTGGAAAGTAACTAAAAGTACATTTACTTGAGTAGCCTGTACTTGTAGATGTGTCCAATTTCCAGTACTTTACTTCTACTCCACTACACTTCGGATCCATTTGTATTTAATACCCAGCGATTTATTTTAAAACATTAGTCTTTTTGCAGTTATAAATTAGCCTAAAACATACCATGCTTTTACCAGTAATACATTCGAGTACTTTTTCGAAGCAGCCACGCTGCCACACAGAGAGAGACACGGAAAAGGAGAAAAACTCTGTTCCCCTCGGCCTCAATGTAATGTGAAGGTCCCTCCACCATTCTCTCTCTCTCTCTTGAAATAGGGTAGAGTGAGCTTACTTTGATACAGAGAGAGAGAGGAATTCGCCTTTGAACGTTCGCTAAATTCGACACAAGGGCGAATAAAAAACAGACGCCTTTTCGCTTTTTTTAAATTCGCGTTTGGTGTGGATGCTTCCATTGACTTTATAAGGTTTTAAACAAAAGGCGAATTATACGCTAATTCGCTATTCGCCAATTCGCCGGCGGTGTGTACGAAGCTTAACTCTACACTTTCCAATTTAGACATATTTAATCCAGACTCTACACTTAACAATTTAGAATAATGAATCCAGAGCATTTTACAATAGCACAATGTACAGTAATACTTCAAAAGCATAGAAATAACAATCCGGGTTTGTAGGTAAACCAAGAACTTATCAGTCTAAAGGGCCATTCACACTGAGCACAAACAACTATAACTAGAAAGGATGCAATTGGAAATTACAAGTGTGGTTGGTTGCTGAGGTTTGCTGACGTGACTATATTCTGCAGTAAGCTAACTGTCATGTGAAGCTCGACCAATTGATTCCCAATTGATTCCCACCCCCATTGATTCCCTATTGATTCCCTATCCCTGTCAGACAGATGTCTGTCTGTCTATCAATTTCCAATGGCAGCGGAAAAGTTACCCTAGTAATAAATACAGTTTCCCCAGGAAAAGTTACCCTAGTATATAAATAAAGTTTCCCAAGGACTATAATGTGTTGCCCTGTTGGGCAACCACACTAACTATAAAAATATATAGTTTTAAAATTGTTCTAAAACAGGATGGCAGTGTTTGTAGGTGACACCTACAGCCAATGAGGGACCAGCATTCCTGGTGATGATGTCAGCAGAGTTTGGTATATAAGAGCGCTCTTGGTAATGTCTTCATCAACGGGCGAAGACATTATGGACGAGGCCAGTAGCGCACACCTCGTGGCGCGCTCTGCTTGCGCATAAGTAGGACATGTGTGGCCTGCTTGAGCGTGAGGTTAAGTTGGCACCTCGACAGAGTGCAGTTCTAGTTTTTATAGTTGTCGTGCCCATTGGGAAACTAGGCGCTTAACAGTAGAATAACTAAAATAAATCTATAATCTGTACATTGAAACTATTCACACTATAGGATGTCAGGGCAACAATGACCTGGGATCAGTCTACGTATGCAATCTAAATGACATTCTAGCCTTTGCATAAGCCTGCAAGGTCGTCAAGGCTAGGACAAGTGCTACGGGCTAAGGTGGAGTCTAAAGAGGTGAAGAGATGATTCTTCACATCAGCAGAACTCTAAAAGCTGAGACTGGCTATTCTATGATGTGACACCAAAATGTGTTTCTTCAAACCACTTACCGAATGTCATAATACAATCAGTGTCAACAGTCCTGGGGAGGCCTGTCACTTCGGGGCGAATGGCTTTGAACTTCATCATCACCCAGTTTGTATCATTGACTTCAATGTTAAGGCCACTGCATGCCCCGTCACCCCTTTTTCCAATTTCAATGCATTCTGTGCTAGTCCACAGTAATATGAAACGTGGCTTATCAGTGGTGCTTACCTACATGTGGAAAAGACGGGCAGCGGCTTGCTTATATCTGTCACAAGTAGGATTGACTGCGGGAAAGATCCTGGCTAGCCTAACCTAAGACAAGTACAAACGATGGACAACCTTGAACTGAGTGGATCCGCTTACCAGCTGAGTTTTGCAATAAGTTTCAATGGGAGGGACTCTAAGCTGTCCCGAAACAAGGCGAGAAGCATCCTATCTAGGAGAGTCTGAGCCATCACTCACGGAAGGAATATCCAAACCCTCAAAAAAGGTATCCATCAAACCTAGGTCTACAGGAGATTCAGATTAGATTAAAATTCACAGGATGTTCTTATAATTAGGTTGCCATAACCCTTTACATAGGCCTCTATGCCGCATACAAATACAACAAGAAATCCTAAAACCCTAATCTCCTATGCTGTCCCTTACTAACGAAAATGCAATCTCAATTTAAAATATTACATAATAATCTTTCATTTTATTACATATACAATACAAATAGAACTCCTTAGGCCGGAATTACGCCTTTGGGGGAGGAGAGCAGTGCCCGATTACTTCCCTATATGGAAGTCAAATGATTTTGAAGGAGCAACTTTCCTCTCGGCTGCTTCTTGTCCATAGACTGCAGAAAAATATGGACGATGTGAATCCATTGGTTTCTATGCAGCGCAAATGGCCCTTTTCTACCCCTTGGAATGGGTTTCGCCATCATAGAATTGTAAAGGCATCAGAGATGCTATTGGCTGCCAACGGTCACGTGCAACCGCAGGGATACATGGGAGAATGTGGTCGGAGCCTCCCGAAATACAGCACACAAAGAACACAGCCGGCTGGTATCAGTTTAGTTGGCCACGCCCCCCGCAACTTTATCATTTATTTTAAAATAAATTGGACCACATTTCGACAAAACTAATATGATGGTGATTGAAAGGCAATTGTTAACTAGCGATAGGAACCATACAGTATTCATGAAAATGTTAATTAAGGTTAGAAAACGAAAGGGGAAAATGAATGGGATCCAATGGAGAACAATTCTTTTTGCGATCGGCCGGGGGGGAAAACAGCGCAACTAGCGGCCAATCATAGGACGTTTTACTTCCGTATTGGAGTCATTTTAAATCGGCAGAACTGTGCCCCTGTTCTTGTCTTAAGGGAAGCCTAGAGGAAAGCTAAGTGCAAGCTTGCTCCTTCAAAACCATGTGACTTCCATAGGGAATGAATTGGACACTGCTCTTCCCCCCTCCCCCCCAAGGGCAAGGACAGGGCAGGTGCTTCTAATGTGTAATCCCGGCCTTATACCCACACAGGACCATAAAATACAACATTGTATCCACGAGTTTCCAACGCCCCATAGTGCATTGCGCAGACGCTGTACCGAGCTTCCGGCGCCGCAGCCGAGTGTGATTTACAAGCTCACAACAGGCTGCATCTGCGACGCGACGTGAGCTTGTATGTCTGCTATTAAACCGGAAGTGTGGTCCAAATAATCTCCAGTCGCCTCCAGCAAACTCCCGCGGAAAGAGGTGGATACAACTATACATTATGTTTGGCGCTGGGTGGGTACACCAAAAAGAAAACTCCTCGTTAACATCTGCATGGCCATATAAGAGATATGAAGCAATACAATAAAATAACAAGGATTGATGATCTTATCAGTGAAGGTTAGTGGTCCTGGACTTCTGTTAAGGAGCCATGATGTGTCAGCTAATTGTGGGCCAATATATTGCAAATATTGGTCAGAGATTCAGTCGACAAGTCATCAGCAACATCAGCAACGCTCCTAGTGGAGCCCTGGCTTTGGTTATTTGACTCCATCTGTTGGCTTGGTCCTCATCAGCAATTATTACAAAATCAAACCCATCAGTTCGATGGGTCGATGATGATGATGATGATGATGATGTGTGTGTGTGTGTGTGTGTGTGTGTGTGTGTGTGTGTGTGTGTGTGTGTGTGTGTGTGTGTGTGTGTGAGTGTGTGTGTGTGTGTGTGTGTGTGTGTGTGTGTGTGCTGTGTGTTGTATGTTTATCACACAGGGTGCGTATGATGCGTCTTGTGCAGTAGCAAATGTTAGTAGTAGTTGGTAGTAGTTTGTGCATGGGCATGCTGCTTCTGCTTCTCAGATTCAGATTCAGATTCAGATTTCTTTATTAACCATTGTGTAATACACATAGGAATTTGCTTTGGCATACTACATTTTTGCATTCAAATACATTTTTTCACATATAACATAAACAAAAAACAAAAACAAACAAACACAAAAACACCGACAGAACGCAACACGTAGTCACCACAGCTGCCATGGACGGCGCTATCTTGGAGAACCTGCGCAACAATTTCGGGCGGTCAAACAAAAAACACAAACAAAAAACAACAAACATACAGGTTGACAAACAAAACAAACAGGTTGACAAACAAAAACAAACAAGAACACAGGAGGGGAAAAAAGAAAAGGCATAATGTGGAAGGGGGGGGGTTGCCTGTACGAACAGATAGGGGCGGTGTGCATGGGGGGGGGTGAAAGGCGGGTGAGTGGTTGTGAGTGTGCATGCGTGTAAGTTTGAGTCATGTTTGTGTTTGCATGAGTCTGTGTAGAGGCTTCCAGATAGCAGCCTAGGTCAGAATGTCTTTTCCGCTGGTGTCAGTGCGATAATTGTCTCTCCGCGATCTCAGGGCTATGAGACATCCTTGGCTGGAACAGTCCAGAAGACACAACAACAGGTGTTTGGGGGTGGGAGGGTGGGAAGCGCACTTCAACACAGTTCCTCTCTCGCAGGAGGAGTGCGGTATTCCAAGGTCAGGCCGGTCCGGTCGTCGAATTAGAGTATCCCTCTAATGTCCATGTTTTGGCCCTCCATGCAGATCGGTGTTTCGCTCCATCATGGCGTTTAAGTTCATTTAACGCAACAGTCTGGGCACAAACAACCTTGTGCACTTCTATGCTCTGCTCAGCTACTGCCGCTGGCTAAAAACAGGAGCCGAGTGTGTAAGTCTCCCCCTGCCGGTAAACAGCCTCTCCACCACCAAGACTCCTACAGTGCCTCCTCGTGGCCACACACGGTAACTGGGACCTCGCGGTCCCAGGCTAAACTGTAGGGGAACTGTCTCGGAGCAGCAGTGGGCCCCAGAGACGTGGTGTGCAGGCCCACCAGTGAGTGGACACGCCCTGGCACCCGTCAACCACTGCCCCAGCTATGGGTAAATAGCAAAACTGGCAGGTATGGCCCAGCCTTGGTCGGCAACTCACCTAGGAGAAGGACATTCCAATGTAACACCTACAGCTCTGCAGCCAGCTGCAGCCGTCACTGTGGAAGAACCCTGAGCCTAAAGAGTGGGATTGATGCGCGCAAGTCGATTCACACTTTAAACAAATCTCAGCGCAGGCAGGAAGAGAGGAGAGGAAAAGTCCTGTAGCGATGGGGAATAGGGCGAAACGGTAGGTGCAAGATGGCACTGGCAGCCGCAGCCTCAAACCTGCATGCAGGCGGCTCAGAATATTGGTTGTTTGGTCATTGACCAGAGGCAACAATGCCATTCGGCAGCACTCTGAGCGACCAAGCAGCCCTTTTCAGGGAGAGCACTGCTTGCTCCACATGGAGACAGGTCTAGAAAATGTGACCTAAAGAAAGCTTGCCTCAATCCACCCAGTTGGCTTGCCGCAGTCAACGGGCATCTTAAACTTTCGGTCGAAAAGAAAAAGAAAAGACAAAAAACAAAAGGACATTTCTACAATGTGCTTGCTGGAACATTCGGACTATGACCGATGCAGATGACAAGAACCGCCCACAAAGACGCTCCGCACTTGTGGCATGAGAGCTTACCAGACTTAACATAGACATTGCTGCCCTAAGCGAAGTTCGCTTCGCAGGACAGGGATCACTGATGGAACACAGAGCTGGATACACTCTTTTTTGGTCAGGAAAAGCCGAAGATGAGAGGCGGCTCTCAGGTGTTGGCTTTATGATTAAGAACACCATCGCTGGCAAACTCCAAAGTCTTCCAACAGGCCACTCAGACCGCCTGATGTCCCTCCGTCTACCCATCCAAGACAACAAATTTGCCACCATAATCAGCGTGTATGCACCCACCTTACAGGCTGACCCAGGGACAAAGGAAGCATTTTATTATGAACTTGGAATGCTTATCAAGGCTGCTGATCGCAGAGACAAACTCCTAATAATGGGAGACTTCAATGCAAGAGTTGGCCAGAAATATGATCTCTGGAAAGGAGTCCTAGGAAGGCATGGGATTGGCAACTGCAATGACAATGGGTGAATGTTATTGGAACTCTGTTCCGAACACAACCTCATCATAACAAACAGTGTTCCAACAAAAAGCCAGGTATAAGACCATTTGGAGACATCCACGCTCCAAGCACTGGCATATGTTGGACTACATTCTTGTGCGCCAGCAGGATACAGCTGACGTACTGCACACCCGGGTTATGCCAAGCGCTGACTGTTACACTGACCATAGACTAGTCTGGGCAAAAGTCAACTTCAGGATACAAGTAACCCCAATAAACAAAGGTCCACACCCCCAAAAACTCCAAGTTAAGAGGCTCCATCTACTCAAGGAGGAATTCCAAGTGAAGCTCAAAAGGAAACTTGAAGCACAGGACCCAAGCACTGACGATCCTGAAGAAATGTGGAAACATTTGAAAACCACTCTCCAGGAGACAACTGCAGAAGTAGCTGGGTTCTCTAGAAGAAGAAATAAAGACTGGTTTGATGAAAGTGACTCTGAAATTAAATCCCTTCTTCAAGCAAAACATATCTGCCACGGTAAAGTGCTTGCCTGTCCTACCAACTCGGCTGCAAAAGCAGCATACAAGGCAGCATGCAAAAACCTGCAAGTAAAGTTGCGTGCCATCCAAAACAACTGGTGGACGGCTCTTGCGGAGAAGACACAACTTTACGCTGATATGGGTGACACAAGGTCCTTTTATGAAGCTCTGAAATCAGTATATGGTCCCAGCCACCAGACGCAAACACCTCTCAAGACAGCAGATGGTTCAACCCTCCTGACAGATAAGGAAGCCATTATGAACCGTTGGGCTGAACATTTCAACTGCCTCTTTGAAGACAAGAGGATTGTCCAAGAGTCATCAATTGACAGGATAACCCAGCATGAAACAAGGTCTGAAATGGATCTACCACCATCCCAGAAAGAAGTTGCTTCTGCCATATGCAAATTAAGATCACACAAAGCACCTGGAAGCGATGGGATTCCTGCAGAGCTCTACAAGCAAGGGGGGGCGGCGTACTTCTTCACAGGCTCACAGACCTGTCCACAGCATGTTGGGAGAAGAGTACAATCCCCCAAGACTTTCGAGATGCACTGATTGTCTCCCTATACAAAAACAAAGGGGATAAGTCCGACTGTTCAAATTATCGTGGCATCTCTCTCTGCTCTCAATCGCTGGAAAAATTCTGGCCAGGGTCCTTCTTGATAGAATTACACTTACTATTGCGAAAGAGGTTCTTCCCGAAAGCCAGTGCGGTTTTAGAGCTGGGAGGGGAACGATAGATATGGTTTTCGTCCTGAGGCAGATCCAGGAGAAATGTTGGGAGCAGAACATGGGTCTTTATGCTGCCTTTATCGACCTCACAAAGGCCTTCGATACGGTCAGCAGGGAGGGCCTCTGGAAAATTATGTACAAACTCGGCTTCCCCCCCAGTTTCTCACCATCCTCCAACAACTTCATATAGGGCAGAAAGGCCAGGTCAAACACACTGGTAGCATCTCAGAGTCCTTCCCCATCAACAACGGGGTGAAGCAAGTGCGTGCTTGCACCAACCCTATTTGCCATATTTTTTAGCATGATGCTTCAAGAGGCCACAGCTGGTGTAACAGAAGGCCTTTACATCAGATATAGAACTGATGGTGGTATTTTCAATCTATGCCGGCTACTGGCAAAGACGAAGACCACTGACAGAAACATCACAGAACTACTCTTTGCAGATGACTGTGCCCTCTTAGCACACACGGAGGAGGCACTACAGCTCATTGTAAGCCGCTTCTCGGCAGCATCAAAGGCTTATGGTCTCACCATAAGTCTTAAGAAAACAGAAGTGCTCTACCAGCCACCACCCCGTGGAGAGTACAACCCACCATCCATCACCATTGACACTACCTGTCTAAGTGCAGTAAACCAGTTTACCTACTTGGGCAGTGTAATTTCAAATGATGCTTCAATAACAAAAGACATTGACAATAGACTATCCAAAGCAAACAGTGCATTTGGCAGGCTCCGCAAACGGGTGTGGGACAACCACTCATTGTGGCTGACAACCAAAATCCAAGTATACAGGGCTGTTGTAGGCTGTCGCTACTGTATTCCATCAACGTTGCCTGCGCTCTATCTTAAACATCAGATGGCAGGACCATATTACCAACATGGAAGTCCTGGAGAGAGCCCAGTTACCCAGCGTAGAATCCACCCTGCTGGTTCGTCAGCTGCGCTGGACTGGGCATGTCTATCGCATGGAGGATACCAGGCTGCCAAAAGCAGTCCTCTACAGTGAGCTGCGTCAGGGGAAGCGGGACAGAAGTGGACCTCGCAAACGCTTTAAAGACCAGCTTAAATACCAACTAACTGTAGCAGGCTTGGAGGCTAAAACGTGGGAGTCCACAGCCGCTGATAAAAACTCTTGGCATTCTGCAGTAAACAACGCTGCCGTTAAGCTCAGCAACATCAAGAAGACGGCTGCAGCGCACAAACGTGCTTGTCGGGGGGAGTCCATCGGGACCTCTACCGCAGCCGCATCGGGACAGGAGTTCAGGTGCACCAGTTGCCAGAGGATCTGCCTGTCGAAGATCGGCTTATATTCACACCAGCTTGCCTGCCTCAAAGCAAAGCAAAAGGACCCCAAACTCTAAACTCCTCCTATTATCTTCGCAAGTGAAGAACCAGCCATCTTGTGTGTGTGTGTGGGTGGATGGGGGCGGGCTGCTCAACAGCGCCACTTGGTCACCCAGTGGCATTGCAGCTGTTCGTGCTGCATAGGGACACCGGACACACTAAGTCAAGAGCAGGAAGCGGCTATCACTGCTTGTAGCCTGAAAAAAAGAGAAAATAAATGTCTGGACTGGATACAGTAAACCAGTATTCAAAAAAAGGAAAAAAAAAAAAAGAAAATAAAAAAAACCATGAGATAATGTTGGCTATCACCCATAATATAATAATTTCAAAATATATCAGCCTTTAAGAAAAAAGAGCTGGGTTATTTACTGGAAAGCAGTTAAGGAATTTTAGGCTAAATTAATTTGCAAAAGTTATTTCCCAACAGTATTTGTTTTCATCTTTTTCATATTAATATACTAATGTGAATTAATGCAATTTAATGTTGTTGTAGTTTTATTGTGATGTTTTTGTTTAATTGTTTTGTAAAATGTATTTTATAATATGTCTTTGTATGGACCCCAGGAAGACTAGCTGAGTTCTACGGCACAGTAGCTAAAAGCTTAAAGCACAGTAGCTACTAAGGGAAAATAATGCCATTGATGTATAAAATACACAAAACTTTACGCACATGTACAGCTGAGGATGCTTTTTTCATTCTCTTTGCTCTTTTGCCTTTTGCACTCCTTTTGCACTACTTATTACTTATTATTTTATCTTTAGATGTGTTGTTTTCTGCTTTATTTTATATATACCACTGCATTGTCTGTAAGGATGCCAAACAAAAAAAAGTTTTACTCTTATGTACCTGTACAAAAGACGTAACAATAAAGTACAACCTTGAACATTGAACCTTGAACAGCATCAGCTAATGGGGATCGTTTTCAAATAAATGATAATAAACAAATAATTGAAGATAGAAATAAAATGACCCCGCCTATTGCTAGACTGCATCTGAACTTTACATGAAGTCGACAGGGAGGGCCGGGTTGTTCTGGCAGCAGTGTTAGTTCTGTCAGTGTTTGGAGGGGGGAAAAAAGAAACATGCAACCACAAGAACATATCATTAAGAGACATTATCTCTGAAAAAATAAATAAACGCCTTACTCAACATACACAACACAGAAAGCAAAGTAACCATTGCTCTCAAGCTACAAAGACCACGCCATCTCCTCATTCATATCCTTGAAAATAAATACCCCTTTTGTTTAATAATTAATTAATCACTCGTCAATCAAACCTTTCCTGGATTTCTTCTTTCTTCTGTACAGCCATATGCCTCCTGCTCCTGCTCCTACAGCTACCACGGTCAGAACCGAGAGCACGATTGCAAGAATCTTGGCGCCAGGCGGGATCGGTGGGGAGGGGGTAGTTGAGGCGTCTGGCACGGGTTTCGGAGAGGCCCCTGGAGTAACGCCAGGTGCCGTGGTGCTGACCTCAGGGGGGCATGCGGTGGTGCTGACCTCAGGGGGGCATGCGGTGGTGCTGACCTCAGGGGGGCATGCGGTGGTGCTGACCTCAGGGGGGCATGCAGTGGTGCTGACCTCAGGGGGGCTTGCCGTGGTGCTGACCTCAGGTGGGGGGCTTGCCGTGGTGCTGATCTCAGGTGGGGGGCTTGCCGTGGTGCTGACCTCAGGGGGGCATGCCGTGGTGCTGACTTCAGGGGTGCATGCCGTGGTGCTGACCTCAGGTGGGGGGCTTGCCGTGGTGCTGACCTCAGGTGGGGGGCTTGCCGTGGTGCTGACCTCAGGGGGGCATGCCGTGGTGCTGACTTCAGGCGGGGGGCATGCAGTGGTGACAATCTCAGATGGGGTGATTGGTGTGGTGACCTCCTCAGATGGGGTGGTTGGTGTGGGGGGTGGCGTGGTTACGCAGTCACCAGGAAGGGAGCACGCGTAATATTTTTCTTTGCAGCGTAATTCAGAGCTTTTTCTTTTGCAGACCCTCACTTGTTGGACAAGAATTCCACAAGGACAAAGTCCATCCTCTATATGTTTTTGCAAAAGCACTTTACCATAGTTCATTACTTCTTGGAATCCTGTAGTAAGTAACACTCCTTGTATGTTTGTCTCGGTGTGCGATTCACTGAAGTTCTGAAATTCTGGCAGGAATTTATCAACTATTTTAGATAGAGTACTATCGACAATTACTCCTCCTTGATTGACACTGACCCCTATGTAATCTTTTTGTGCTCTTTCATATATTTCCTCAAGGGCGCCTCGATATTGGGAGTGGTATTCAATGAATTCGTCAATTGCCGTTGCGAACTTCATGTTGCATTGTAGGCAGGCACTCACCAAATATACAGTGTATAATAAAGTCAGGCATCTGACCCAAAGTGAGGTATGGAGTTGCATGATTAAAAACTTTACTAAAGCTAAACCTCTTTCTAAACACAACGGAACTGAAAGGTTGACAGAAATCCTGGTTGCTTTAATGCAACTGATGTCATCATCACGGTGATGACATCATTATGTATACACAATGGTGCTGTTCAAATTGATGCTGCCAGTGTTGGCAAGCATCTCTAGATTTTGACATGTCGATTTTACACCTAGAACATCAATACAAAGCAGGCTTGTCCTTTTCTCTATGAAATAATAGTATTATTACATGCAATAATGTACTGCTGTGTTATTGTAATCATTATCATAATACTATTATGACACAGAGTGTGTAGGAACCCTATTGTTTTTGTTAGTTTTATTATAATTGTTGGGACTTGCGACACTTGCAGTTCTTGCTTAACCGTACTGTAGTTTTTTATGAAGCTCTGCAAAACGGTAGAGCGCTAAGCCACACTAAGACACCACAAACTCTCAACTATTGGCCAAAGGATGCCGATATAGCAATCAATTGAAAAACACAAACTTTGTACAGACCATAGACTGTAAAAAAGAGATGGACAAAGCTACGCCCATATACTACTAGTCTACAGACGGTAAATGTAGACTATTTAGCAAGCGTGTGCATGCTGTCTTTCTACATCCTGAAAATGGAAATGGTACCCGGATTCTATTGGTTGGGACAGAGCAGGTGGTGGGTCGATACATGCTATTGGTTTGGGAGCTTGTCAATCAAGCTAGCCATGCTCCTCCTTCGGCTTACACTATTTTATCATCAATCTTAAAATATATGGGACCATAATTTAACAAACCTCATATCATGGTGATTGAAAGAAGACGTTATACTAATGATTGGAAGCATAAAGTATTTATGAGAAAGCAGTGTATTAAGGTAATAAAATCAAGTGTAAAGTTCGGCAAAACCTCATTCGAACCCATTGGAGCATAATACTTTTTGGTACCAGTAGGGGGGAAAACAGCGAAACTAGTGGCCATTCATATGAACTTTCTCTTGAAGTCACTTTATCACCTCAGCTTGCAAGCCCGATAATATACCCTTGGTACAGACATAGCTCATGAACCGTTTGCCCTACAGACATGAAACTTCATCATTACACATACTGCATGCGTCTCCTCTTGACGAACAACTTTACCGTGTTGACCTATGACCTCTGACGCTTAGATCTTCCACAATTTTAAACTATATGCAAAACAGTTCAATTCTATCTCCTCCTCTTTTGAACATTGAAACGTTTTACACAGACTTTGGAGGCACAGTTGGAGTTGACTGGTTAAAAAACCAGACCACACAACACCACCCCCTGGCGGTAGAAACAAAGTGTGTGATAGAGACTGGCACTGCCAGGCTACAGTTGGAGAGAAGTTTGTATCTGAAACAATTATGCCTCCATGAGCCAATTAATATTACAGATTTAAGAAGATTATTCTTCTACCCCTACATTTTTTTTTACAGAAGTTTGCAATATATGATACAATGTCATTCAATTGGCCCATTGCACTATAGCAATCATTTGAAAATGTAAAGGGCCATTCACACTGAGCACTATAGCTATAACTGAAAAAAATATATAGTTTTAAAATGGTTTAAAGCCAAGTGGATGGCAGTGTAACTATAAAATAAAATAAAACAATACAATGGAGAACGATATAAACTCAGCACAAAACGAAAGGAAACTTGACTTCAGTCCATTATATCTCCCCTTTAATAATAACAATTTGTATTGTGTTTTATATCATTGTTATCATTGATTCGTCACCTTTACAACGAGGTACAGCTTGTAAGCATTGGGCATTCGAGGCATGAGCTACAAAGCCAACGTGTGGGGAGCGCCGACCTACGTTTTGCCAAAATAGCTTGCAATTTACTGTTCTGCAGGCATTTACTCTTGTTTTGGGCTTCCCTTACACTGAGCTTAAAATTAACAGTGTTAAAATGGCCAATATGTGTTGTTTTTTCTTTTCCTTATTACTGTGGGAGAGTGCAATAATTCAATGAACCAAGCAACAAAGGTGAACACCAAAAGAACTGTATTGCAGCAGGCCTGCCAGGCCATTTTGACCATTTTTAGAGGGACACTACTCACACGTTTGGCTATATGTTGCTCATTCCATGAATGCCAGATCCTTACAATCTGTACCTTGTTGTAAAGGAGACAAATCAATGATAACAATGACATCAAACACAATACCATTTGGCATAATAAAATGGGAGATATAATGGACCGAATGTTGGCAAATTTTGGGTTGGCGCTACCCACATGTTTGGCTGTGGTGCTCATTCCTCGAATGCCGGATGCTTACAAACTGTACCTCCTTGTAAAGGTGACGAATCAACGATAAAAATGATATAAAACACAATACAAATTGGTATCATTAAAGGGGAGATATAATGGACCGAAGTCAAGTTCACTTTCTTTTTGTGCTGAGTTTTAGTTATCGTTCCCAATGAGTATGGCACTTTAAACATGTGCATCTGTCACTTTGATCGGCTATTTTGCGTAGTTTGAAAAACTTTAAATCCGTTGTCCTCCTATTTTTTGGAGGGCATGGCTTCAAGAAAGAAAGAAAGAAAGAGAGAAAAGCATCTGTGCATGTCCCTGTTTCAAACCTTGACCTATACAGGCTTAATTTAAATTAAACATTTTTGAATTTTTATTAATGAACTTTAACTTTTTAAAGACAACACGAAAGGCTGTTTTGACAGCATTTATTTTGAATGTTGTGATGTATGTCCAAGTGAAACAGGGGCGCTTGACAGAAGTATGTACTGTAGTGTAATGGAGTTGGAACAACTTAAGTTCGGGAGGAGATATGGCCAAGCAGAGGACAATCTACCACCCCTAACCAGCCACCGGTAACTCCACCCATGCCACCCTGTGCCAACCACTCACCCATCTCCTATCAAGCCGACAACTCCTCCTCTACCAATCACGGTGGTATATAAACCCGACTTGAAAAAACGGCGGCGTGCATAGTTTCCAGTAAACGCTGCACTACGTTCGTTTCAAGCTTAGCTCCACAGTCAAACTTTTGAACACTCCTTTTCACAAACAACACATTCTACACCTTCTAGCAACTCCAGCATGGCACACCTTCTACAAATGTACGCTTCCGACGAGGATATATACAACCCCAGTCTCCAACAACAACCCACTACGTCTACTCACCAGTCTGCAGCACCACGACAGGTTAAATCCACCGTTTCCATTCCTTCCCTCCTCCGTACTCCACACAAACTCCGAAAGCCGTACCTCACTCACCAACGGCGCCCGTCAGCGTCAACACCAGCTCAGCAAACCCACCGCCCTTCTCCCCGCAACCCAAGCGGCGACGTCGCTCGCTCGGCAGCAGCGTCTCGTGGCGGCGACGCCGTGCGGCTTGCGAGTACTCACACGGCTACTCCACCACCACCAAGCTTCCGTGACGACGGCGACGGCGATGTTGCACGGCCGTCGCATCGCGGAAACGCGTCGCGTCAGGCCGCTCAGTCGCACGGCTGTGACGTCACTCGGTCGGCGACTCCGTCAATAGATGACGTCACCAGGCTGCCTCGGGGCTTCTCGACCTCCACCACCTCCACACGCCAGTCATTCCAGCAGTCTCCCCATCATGTCCAGTCCAGCTATCCATCAGTTACAGTAACAGCCGCCACAGCAACAGCAGTCTCAGCAACAACATCGGCCAGTATTAATCAATCAGCCTACCACACTCCCCTCATTCCACTCGTGCATGATCCTCTACAGCCTGTTTCATTTGTTCCCACTTCATATGCTCCTCCCAAACCTGTCTTTTTCTCACTTGCTACAGCCACTCCAGCTCCCGTGCCCCCATCAGCCTTGGCACTCAATACCCCCATGGTTTCCTCCTCCCTCAGACATCAGATCCTCCAAGGTGTGGACATTGATCTCTCCTCCCTTGTCCGACCCACTGCAACAAACCATCAACCCAGATCCGTCGAAGTGGGAGGAGTCTCCATAACCCTCCGTGAACTCACGTCATCTTCCTCAACCATCCTCACCCCTACCGAGTTTGTACTGGCATTTTCCATTTTCCGTGACATCATCAGTTCCTCATACCCATCCCGCCGCCAGGAATTAGATGATCATCTATTCATTTGTATGGATTTGTCCGCCCGCTTTGGAGGCACACTATTCTACGAATACCATCGCCAGTTTTCCGCCAGAGCCGCTTCCAGACTAATTCAACGAAACACAGCCACCTACTGGGGCGCACTCGACCTGGACCTATACTGCAGGATCTTCGCAGGGAAGTCAACCAACACATGTAGCCTCTGTAATTGCCCTGCCCATCCCACCACCCAGTGCTCTTTCATCGCACCCGCCCCCTGCCCCCCCGCTCCGCAGCATTCCTCCAGCCCTGCAATTCCTCTCTTCAGCGAGCCCATGCCCCCAACCAACACCAGCTACCAATATCCTGCAACCTCCCAGGCCAGAGACCGTCGCGGCCGCCCTCTTGTTTTCGTGGGGAACAAAATGTTGTGTAACAACTTTAATGAGGGCGGCTGCGACCTCTCTTCATGCAAAATGCTCCACATGTGCACCTTCTGTGCCGGCGCCCACTCCCACATCTCCTGTCCCCAGGAACAAAACAATTCACCAGAACATCAACCATCCCTGCCGGCATCAACTTCACAAAACCAATAACTGCCTCTCCTCATCTCCTCATGCCCTCATCCTCATCTTCTCATGCCCCCAGAAACAAACAAAACGCCATAACATCAACCATCTCTGTCTACCTGTGCGGCACCAACTTCACAATCAATAACTGCCTCTCCTCATCCAACATCCTCAAATCACCATACTACTCGACGGCTTCCAAAGGAACAAGACAAGGACTTCCCCCACAATGCAGCCATTCAAGCAGTCCAATTGTCCGGTCACAGCAATCCATCAGTCAACCCCTCACCTTTCAATTTTTTAGCCAGGTGTGTCCACATCCTACGCACTGGCCACACAGATGCCCACACAGACGATGCTCAACGCCATTTCCCTCCTGATTTCTTTTGGGGTCTTCTAAGATGCTCAGAGATTCCACCCTGCTCGTCATACTCGCCTCGCTGACCTAATTCCTTCGCTTTCATCATCTAACACAGCACAACCAACCAGTACGGCAACACCACTCCCATCTTCATCTTCTAACTTGACTCCTCAGCCCCTACGAGCCCCACCTTAATTACACATACTCCCGACGTGCACAGCACGCTTCTCCTTCAGGCCCACTTTCCATCACCAACCACGGTTCTGTTGTCACCCGCATATGGTTCCATTCTCACCTCCGACTGGTCCCCCCTAACCGAAACTCTCCAGAACCTTCTCCAGTCACTCTTTTGGAAATCGGAGCCGCATCCACAGCATCAAGCAAGGGAGTTCCCGACCACTTCATACAAATCCTCGGCCGCTCTTCCCAAGCCTACCACAGCTACATCCGTTCCAACTCCCCGGACCTACATAACGCCGAACTCTCCTCGATCTCGTAATCCCACAATCCGATTCTTTTGGGGTCTCTCTACATACTTCAGCACGGACGCGTGCTCTTGACCCCTAAGCCAAAGTACCTGGGTCTGCGACCCCCCGGAACCTCCCCCCTCATTGCCTGCCATCCTCCATCCATGCTCCTGACCATCTAAGCTGCACACTACACGCTTGCGTGTGGTGATGACCTTCGATGATCATGCCAGCACCCCAAATGTCATTCTCGTGCCCATGGCGATCTAAGCTGCACACTACACGCTTGCGTGTGGTGCTGACCTTAGATGACCACGCACTCAGAGTGTCATTTCACGCCCCTGGCCATCCAAGCTGCACACACCATGCTCGCATGGTGCGTGACCTTAGATGACCATGCCGGCACCCCCATGTCATCCATGCCCCGATGACCAAGCCGGCACCTACGGCATTCATGCCCCGATGCCCGTGCCGTCTCCCTCATGCTGTTCGGGCGTCTTAGCCATCTAAGCCGCACACAGCACGCTTGCGTGTTGTGATGTCCTTAGATGACTATTTTGCACTCAGCATCTTGGCCTTTTATGCTGCATGTCCCATGCCACGCATGCGATGCGCCCATAAACGACCATACTCCAAAAGCTAAATGTTGTTCGTGCCCTTGGCCATCTAAGCCGCACACTGCACGCTTGCGTGTAGTGCTGACCTTAGATGTACATTAGCACTCTGCATTCTTGGCCGTTCATGCCACACATCTCATGCCGCGCATGCGATGAGTCCATAAACGACCATACACCAAAACCTAAATGTTGTTCGTGCCCTTGACCATCTAAGCTGCACACTGCACGTTTGCGTGTAGTGCTGTCCTTAGATGACCATTAGCACTCTGCATTCTTGGACGTTTATGCCGCACATCTCATGCCATGCATGCGATGCGCCCATAAACGACCAGGCTCTCGGTCTTATAATAAACAACCTTAAACCTATATTTTGTCTGATGCTTGGTCTCTCCTAGTGAAATGGAGTTGGAACAACTTAAGTTCGGGAGGAGATATGGCCAAGCAGAGGACAATCTACCACCCCTAACCAGCCACCGGTAACTCCACCCATGCCACCCTGTGCCAACCACTCACCCATCTCCTATCAAGCCGACAACTCCTCCTCTACCAATCACGGTGGTATATAAACCCGACTTGAAAAAACGGCGGCGTGCATAGTTTCCAGTAACCCACCCTCCCTCCCTCTTCTTTCATTTCTACCTCTATCCTCTCTACAGGTTCCAAGTGGGGTCTCTCTACATACTTCAGCACGGACGCGTGCTCTTGACCCCTAAGCCAAAGTACCTGGGTCTGCGACCCCCCGGAACCTCCCCCCTCATTGCCTGCCATCCTCCATCCATGCTCCTGACCATCTAAGCTGCACACTACACGCTTGCGTGTGGTGATGACCTTCGATGATCATGCCAGCACCCCAAATGTCATTCTCGTGCCCATGGCGATCTAAGCTGCACACTACACGCTTGCGTGTGGTGCTGACCTTAGATGACCACGCACTCAGAGTGTCATTTCACGCCCCTGGCCATCCAAGCTGCACACACCATGCTCGCATGGTGCGTGACCTTAGATGACCATGCCGGCACCCCCATGTCATCCATGCCCCGATGACCAAGCCGGCACCTACGGCATTCATGCCCCGATGCCCGTGCCGTCTCCCTCATGCTGTTCGGGCGTCTTAGCCATCTAAGCCGCACACAGCACGCTTGCGTGTTGTGATGTCCTTAGATGACTATTTTGCACTCAGCATCTTGGCCTTTTATGCTGCATGTCCCATGCCACGCATGCGATGCGCCCATAAACGACCATACTCCAAAAGCTAAATGTTTTTCGTGCCCTTGACCATCTAAGCTGCACACTGCACGTTTGCGTGTAGTGCTGTCCTTAGATGACCATTAGCACTCTGCATTCTTGGACGTTTATGCCGCACATCTCATGCCATGCATGCGATGCGCCCATAAACGACCAGGCTCTCGGTCTTATAATAAACAACCTTAAACCTATATTTTGTCTGATGCTTGGTCTCTCCTAGTGAAAGTTGGTTTGTTTACTGTTCTGTGAGAAAACAATGTTGCACATTAAGCTAATCATCTTGGCCCCCCAAAAATAACTTGGTCCTGAGTCCCCAGTTTGGGAACCGCTGGTGTAGATGAAGCAGAGAATTTGCTAACTTTTTTCTTGACAACTGGATATTTAACATGAGTTTGACAATATTAATATCCAGTTAGGGTGAATATTGAAAATGTATTGAAGAAGATTGATTCCAATGCTCATTTGTTAGTAAAAAGTATTTCTCTCAAGTTCAGTCAATTATGTTTCTATGGCTTATTGTGCATATTGCTTTTTCTATATTGTATATTGCATTGCTTGGCCCCCGTATTGCTGCTAGCAGCCATATTTTTATATTGGTATTGGGCAGCATGTGTGTTCTGTCCAGGTGGTAAATGTCACCCAAGGTAGCGTCAACGCTCGGCTGGAGGTCGGCGCTCTCTCTATAGGAAAACCATAAACACCATTACCACACGTGATGCCTGCTTTAAAGGTCAGCCTTATTGGGGAGTACAGTGGTGTGGAAGTGAGAAGCACATGGAAGGATCATTGAGCAACAGATTCAAAATGTACCAGTGCTGTGTTCAAGGTCATTTATCACTCGCATGACTGAGCCTGATTTTGGGATTTTGGGGTGGAACGGGTTTGCTCAGGAAACTCTCATGACTTTTCCTTAACATATCGTCGTTGTCGGGGGGAAACCTTGTATGTCCAAAACCATTCTTTTTTTATATCATTTAAAGAAATGAACTAAATTAGTGAAAACAGCCGATCTACAAGCATACAACGCCTCGCACCGCGAGGCGTTGTATGCTTGTAGATCTGCTTGTAGATCTGCTTGTAGATCTGCTGTTTACTTTTGTGCGACAGCCTTGTCTGATGAAGCAGGACTTTACCTTGCGAAAAAACGTACAAATTTGAAACTTGGAGATACGAGGTTTCTGCCCGACAGTGACGATATATACAAGCCAAGTCTATAGGTTTTTCAATTTGAGACGTTTTGTAAATATGAAATATTTTTTTGGGGTGTTTCCTGAGCGGTCCAATTCCATTTCTAAATCTCAAAAAATGTCAAAATGAGTTAAGAGCATATTATTAACGCTTCAAATGTCAAAGATTATTAGAGATGTCTTTCTAGGTGTGTAATTACTTAATTATTACTTTGCACAACCCTAAAAAATCATTCTGTTTTGGTATGTGATTTATAACTTGTAACACATTCACGCTGGTTCCTTGACTATAATAAATCTCTATCATCATACAGTGAATCCACTTTGATGTATTCATAACTTGCATTACTGTAGGCTATATTAAGTCACCCACAAATATAACCGATTCATATTATATTGAAGGACACTCCTTGAATGCAGCTCACATAAATATTCATATTCATTATGACTTGGTTGTTATCTCTATCTAAATGACTTGGCCGCACTTAGTCCAAACCATATATATATATATATATATATATATATGCACGCATATATAAGTCATGCATATCGCCGTTGTCGGGTGGAAACCTCGTATCTCCAGGTTTAAAATTTGTATGTTCTTTTGCAAAGTAAAGCCCTGCTTCATCGTACAAGGCCGTCGCACAAAAGTAGTGAAAACAGCTGATCTACAAGCACACAACGCCCCGCGGTGCGAGCCGTTGTGTGCTTGTAGATCGGCTGTTTTCACTAGTTTAAATCATTTTTAAAATGAAAAATGCAAAATTAACGGTTTTGGACATACAAGGTTTTCACCCGACAACGACGATATATTAACATGCTTCAGTGCATTGCTGTCTCCAGGTTGGATTATGTCCTGCATGCTAATACCCTCTGCACTGTGACAGGTAGACCACAACTCCTCCCTGCAGCCCGTTCCTCTGTCAGAGGGAGTTAAGTTGCAATTCCATCATACTCAAAGCACTCTGCAATAAAGAATGAGACCTTTGGTGCGCACTGACCAACCTCCTTCCACCGCTTCCAAACTGTCCGATATATCAAGTTTCGCAGGGAGCCGCAAAAAAGTCCAATTGCATTTCACTGAAAATACGATTTAGATGGCCCATTGAATTCTCGCAAGATCTGTCGCTTGTCTGCCATTTTGTATTAGTCCGTCTATAAAATTGTCTATTTGTCTCACTCCCTCTTTCCGTCTCGATTATCAGTTTAACGGTTCATGAACTTTGGGTTGCTACGTGGCCAAAAAATATGTATTTATATTGAAATATATTGGATTTCTGACTCTAAGAGGGGTGAAATGTTATGTCTGGGATGGGTGACTGCCTCTTTATACCCAATACATAGCATTCAAATGAGGTAGGCTTTATACTCAGCAGTAATTTCATCCCACCGGGAACTGCCATCTCGCAGTGTCCCGCAAAAGGTCGGGCAAATGGTAATGTTCTGAAAGAAAGTTTAAGATTGAGTGTTAATTTAGCTCTGAGTGTACAAATGTAACAAAATGGTTATATTGGTACACTGTCGGAGTTACAAATTGGACAATTTTATTTTATTGAGCCTGTCTCTTGATTCATTTGGAAGCAAACATGCCTGTTGCCATTCACTCACCAAATATGTTTTCGATGACACTTATTTCAGTTTCATTTTTGTCTAGTGTCTGAATTCTAGAGGAAATGTTTTGAATGGTTCCCCCCAATCACTTATGACACTGTTGGTATTTTGCTTCACTATGCGCAACATTATTACTTGCGCCAGGTCAGGAGAGGGCATAAGCAAGCACTGTGTTCAGTGTTTCTGTTGCGTTATCTGTGTGTCATTGTCAGGAATCCTCTCTAGACCTGCCTCATTATTGGGTTGTGTTGGTAGTACTGAGTACTATTGCTGTGTTGAATGGCGGTGAGATACTTGTGTTGCACTGACTAGCATTGACTGTTTTGATCACTTTTGTTTGGCACTGCATTGTGACTGCTTTATCTATCTATCTATCTATCTATCTATCTATCTATCTATCTATCTATCTACCTACCTACCTACCTACCTACCTACCTACCTACCTACCTACCTACCTACTGTAATTGCCGGACTATAAGCCGCAGCTTTTTTCCCATGTTTTGAACCCTGCGGCTTATACAACGGTGTGGTAGAGATTTTTACAGCTAACGGGCAGTTAGTTCGTTTTACAATGGTCTTTAACAAGGATTTATAGATTTTTACAACTATCTATCTAATCCGTTCACTCCCACTTGCATTCCAAGGAATCAGTCATTAGCCAATCTCTACTCCTCACCTGTTGTTACTGACCTGCAGTCTGAGATGGAGGGTATATTTCAACATTATCATTTGTCAGTTTGTCATCGTAACGCCTGCCTTGATCTGTTCTAGCCCGAGCTACTTACCTGTTTGTTCCTCGACTGAGACATATTGACCGCCTGTTTTTGGATTTACCCTTGTCCTTGTTGCTGGCTGAATACGTGTCCATTAGTGTTTGCAAATGTAACTACTGTACTGCTCCATACACTCCAGAAAGCACACTAAAGGCTGTGATGTCTTGTCTTTGGTTCTCTCTGTAATGGTACCCTGCCAATAGCCCTGCACAGAGGTCAAGCGTTGTTAGGTATTGCACAGACACTCAGACACACTATCAACTCAGAGCATTGGATACATTAATTTACCGTGTACAAATAGAATCAAATGTACAGCATTTGTACACTCTTAGATAAGGGCATGAACTCTGAGCAGACTTTCTTTGGAACTTGCACCACTGGATTACATAAAGTCCACTGGGCTGGCTAGAGCAAGGTTCAGTGGTGCCCATGCCAGCATTCATAGTTGGTATTCTGTAGCTTGTCTGGCAAAATGGCTCTTGACAACTGATGAATGTTATGACTAACAAGGCCAGTGTATCCTTGTCACTATACTGTAAGTGAACAGCACATTAGCAGATATTTCAGCACAGTTGTACAGTCAATCCTGCATTGAGGGAGCACAAATTATTATTGGAAAACGAGGACATGGTTATGTCCTTCCATTCCATCAAGCGGAAATTATTTCAAGCAACTTCAAAACTGAAAGAATGTGAATGCAATAAAACATAAATTAAAAACTGCCTCCTCCTACATGTCTGTCCAGCAGCATGTTGCTTGTGGTCTCCCGCCAGAATGACAAATCATTCTCACACTGGACTCCCGTAATTGGCATGTACCATCTACACTGATCGCATGTGTGAACTCACTAGCTTAATATAGCATCGCAGTTGAAGCCCTACCCCGTCTTCACTCTGGGGTCGGAAGCGTTTTCCCCTTCATTTCTTCCATAGACAGTTCATAAAGTATTTATTTAAACGTTTTTAAGCCTTAAGCCTTTTATTATTAATATTTAGTCAATTCAGAAAAATGTATTGCGTATATATTATGTGTAGCTATTCATAACTTTGGGACATTTATACCACAAATAAATACCTTGTCAAATGTATAATTTGTGACACTGTAATCCTACATAATAGTGAAAGATGAGGCAAAAATGTATCAAACAGACTGAACACACAGATTCAGTAGTATCAGCATTCAGGCAGACCAGCAGACCGCTGCATTGAAGGCAGCGAGACAGACGAGTAGCCAGACAGATAAGACAACAGATAGGTCAGGCTGCACTGTGATCACCGAGTTCAACATTGTGTTCACCACTGGGGATATCCTACCGCAGGTGGACGGATGGACGGACAGATAGACCAAAAGGCACGTCAGATCTCCAGCAATATGGCCACAGAGCTCAACGTCGCTTTCAACCCCGAGGAAATCCAGATGAAACCGTTGAGGCAGTGAGCCGTGTAATGGAAGCTGACAGGCATGGAAGGTGATATAATTTGGATCCTCGGAGAGCAGTAGAGGGTATACCTCCGAGGGAACACAAAGAAGCGAGAGGAAAGAGCCTCCGCAAAAAAAAAAGGCAAGAATTGGCTACCTGTTGAACGCGTTAACCTGGAGAATGATTTATTGTCTCGTGCTCGCACTATATTACATTGTCTGTACTGTACATAACAGACGCTATATGGGATATGTGAACAGCTGCTGCTGTGGGGAGTGTTTAGTAGCAGGAGCCATTTAACACTTCAGGTTCAACTCCCTGTGACAGGTGCACAAGCATGATTTGTACCCAAGTGTAGAAAGGGACACAAAGATGGGACCACCATCAGGTTTCACTGTTCACTGTGAGTGTTTTTGCCTATGTTTGCCTAGTAAGATATGCAAATAATAGGGATGCTATAGCGTCCCCATAGCCATTTCTTTTTTCAGCGGTACTGTACCTACCCCTCCAACATTTGACCCGAGTGTATATGTATGTCTGTCCGTATGTATGACTACGGCCTCAACAGCTGCAATACGGCTGGGTGACCTGCCATTCAAGGGGCACTGTTGAGCAGGCACTCACTCCCACTGGGTGGGATTTTTTGCTCTCCTTTCGACCGGGGTCCCCCAGGGCTTTATACTAGGGACATCAATCAGTATTTCTGTCTACACTAACTGCTATATTTTTGTCCATCCCTAAACTTCTTTGCCTTTTTCTTTTTTTTTTTACTATTTTGAAAAAACATTTCAAAATACTTCAAATAGCCGATCTACATCAACACGTTGTGATCTTGTAGATCAGCTATTTGAAATATTCAAAAACGTTTTTCAAAATAGTAACATTTTTAAAAACGTTTAGGGATATGGGGACAAAAATAGAGCCCCAGTTCTTTTCACCAAAAACACAAACTTTATTATAGAGCATGTTGTGCCTTGCTAATTTATCTCTCTTTTTTACACTGTGTGCCTCTTTAGCACAGGTGAATTGCAGTCACCAATCTGTTGTGTCATCCACAATAATGTCGCCAACTGGCTGCTGTAATTTGTTTGTATGTGCCGTTACTTCGGGCGTGCGCCATGCATAATACTCGTTCCATCCGGAGCACCTCCGACACAGGCACAGATGTAAGATGTTATGAAAAGCATTAAGCCTCCACCCCACCTCTCATATACCCTCATCCCCTCTCCCCCAACAGCTTGAGGAGAAAGATGACTTGTGCGGATTGGTGCGGGGTGCTGCTTGCTTGGAAACATATACACACACACACACACACACACAGGGCTGAGGAGCCAATAATGAGGATATGATTTCACGGCCCTCCTGGGCCAGGGAGAGGAGTAGCAAGGGGGAGAGGAGAAGTAGATGAGAAGGAGGAGATAATTCTGTTACTCAGGAGGTCTTATCTTCGGCTTCCCGAGACGTCGTATGTGGATCGACCCACAGGCAAACAGAAAGCATGAGCATCTGGCCTGTGCCACACTGGATGGAGGGAGGGAGGGAGGGAGAGAGAAAATGATTTAGAGAGAGAGAGAGAGAGATCAAGCAGGGCTCCATCCTGGTTCTAGGAATGGAAATGGAAACCAGAAACAACACTTTACTTAAATTATCATTAATTTGTTCAGATTCAGAACAGAAATGTTCATTTTAAATGACCAGTTACATAATGTTCATAATTTCTTTCTATCTTACTGGTTTAGCAACACTTGGGGTTTGGAACTCTAAAACGTAAAAGATATCGGTTATGCTTGGAAGTAACCAATTAACAAACAGAAACAAACAAACAAACAAAGAAACAAGAATTGACACACAGTCAATATAAAATCTGTGGATTGGTGTGTTGACGTTAGTGTAAAAAAAGTTTGAAAAAAAAAATTTTTTGAAAAAAAAAAAAGTTTGAAAAAAAAGTTTAGAAAAAAAAACAGTTTAGGTCCAAAAATGTGTTAAAAAATCGACCTGATGGTGGCGCTATATGGGACAGATCCATGTCGATGAGATAAGTGTAGACATACTGTGTAGCGATTTGTGTGATTTTAGGGCAAAAACTGTAGGAGCAGTATTCAAAAAATGTGTTTTAAAAAATTTGGCGGGGGTCCCTGGAGCTGCGGGTGTCCCTGGAAGGGTGGAGGTTGTGGATTGGCAGACAAGGATTGTGTGTGGAAAATTTCACATGGATAGGGGCAAAAAAGTGTGATGTGACGTGACAGACAGACTGACGGACAGACAGGTGGTGGAGGTTTTCATAGTAACTGCAACCTGACGGTCGCAATTATAATCATTAGTATTGTTTATTTTAATTATTATTATTAAGGAACTCTAGAAATCTCAGTTGGAACTGTTACCCCAGTGACCCGATGCTGGATAAGCGGTTGAAGATGGATGGATGGATTATTTTAGAGTAAGCTACTTTATTTACCATTATTGTGTACTCCGCCACATGGGGAGCAATCTTCAATTCAATCTTCAATTCAAAGAAGCTTTATTGGCATGAGAACACAAACGTTTACACAGTGGTGGAAAAAGTAGCCTACCTACATTTTTATAATTAAGTAAAAGTATCAATTCTGCAATGTAGAATCACTCTGTTACAAGTAAAAGTCCAGAATTTAAAATGTACTTGAGTAAAAGTACAAAAGTATTGGTATCCAAATGTACTTAAAGTACCAAAAGTAAAAGTACAAAATGTTTGAAAATAGCAGATCTACAAGCTCACAACGTGTCGCACCGCAATGCGTTGTGAGCTTGTAGATCGGCTATTTTCAAATAGCCTTGGTATAACATAGGGCTAAAGTGGTTTATGTATGTTTTAAACTTTAGTTATTGATGTAGATTAGCATTATTGGGCTAAATGTAAAGACGCCACGCTGCGCCAACCGTGAATTCAACACAATCTGCTGTTGAGCAGTTTAACCAATTTGCTACGTACGTCTACACAAACGGTCAGATTACAAAGATAAATTGCTTAGTGAAGGCTCACGGATGTCACCATAGGGTACGCTCCAGCAGAATGTCCCGTAATGATCGTATTATTTAAAGAGGAGCATTTTAATCCGATCGGTCGTCGTTTCCTTAAAAAGGTATTAATGTATCTAAGTGCAGTACACCTCGCAACCGATGGGGTCGCATGGCTGAAAAACAACAGAAAATGACGTCTGATCGGATTAAAATGCTGTTTATTAAACAATACGAAAGATACAGGTAATTCTGCTTGAGCGTACCATACTGTGACATCTGTGAGACTTCAGTAAGAACTTTATCTTTGAAATATGAACGTTTTTGTAGACGTACGTAGCAAATAGGTTTAACTGCTCAACACAAGGTTGAAGTGAATTTATTACACAACATGCCTGCGTTAGCCTGCAGCTAGCGCTAGCTAGCGTTAGCCTGCAGCTAGCGCTAGCTAGCGTTAGCCTGCAGCTAGCGCTAGCTAACGTTAGCGTTAGCCGTTAGCCACACATCCAGAATAGTCTAATAAGTCAATTTTCCAACGGCGAGTGAACGATTGCATTCCGAGTTGGGTCGCCGTTTTATTCCATGAGTAATTGTGTATAACATGCCTGCGTTAGCCTGCAGCTAGCGCTAGCTAGCGTTAGCCTGCAGCTAGCGCTAGCTAACGTTAGCGTTAGCCGTTAGCCACACATCCAGAATAGTCTAATAAGTCAATTTTCCAACGGCGAGTGAACGTGAACGATTGCATTCCGTGTCCTTCATGGCACGGATGTCACCATAGGGTACGCTCCAGCAGAATGTCCCGTAATGATCGTATTATTTAAAGAGGAGCATTTTAATACGATCGGTCGTCGTTTCCTTAAAAAGGTATTAATGTATCTAAGTGCAGTACACCTCGCAACCGATGGGGTCGCATGGCTGAAAAACAACAGAAAATGACGTCTGATCGGATTAAAATGCTGTTTATTAAACAATACGAAAGATACAGGTAATTCTGCTTGAGCGTACCATACTGTGACATCTGTGAGACTTCAGTAAGAACTTTATCTTTGAAATATGAACGTTTTTGTAGACGTACGTAGCAAATAGGTTTAACTGCTCAACACGAGGTTGAAGTGAATTTATTACACAACATGCCTGCGTTAGCCTGCAGCTAGCGCTAGCTAGCGTTAGCCTGCAGCTAGCGCTAGCTAACGTTAGCGTTAGCCGTTGGCCACACATCCAGAATAGTCTAATAAGTAAATTTTCCAACGGCGAGTGAACAATTGCATTCCGAGTTGGGTCGCCGTTTTATTCCATGAGTAATTGTGTATAACATGCCTGCGTTAGCCTGCAGCTAGCGCTAGCTAGCGTTAGCCTGCAGCTAGCGCTAGCTAACGTTAGCGTTAGCCGTTAGCCACACATCCAGAATAGTCTAATAAGTCAATTTTCCAACGGCGAGTGAACGTGAACGATTGCATTCCGTGTCCTTCATGGATTTTTTCCCCCCTGGCTGTCAATGTTTTTATTGTCCAAAAAGAAAACGTTCTGAACGTTAAAACTAGATAGTTTTACGATCATGACAATGTGACAAACGGAACGGATCCTTTTTTTCCAAACTCGAGAAGAAGAACAGCGCCAGAACAGCGCAAGGCCGCTCCCAATCATGAAACTAGCTCGGTTACCATGTGACATGGGGACAGCCAATAGGCAAATAGGTCGCCTAGGTCGCCTGAATGTCTCACCAAAATCGCACGTCTTTATTAAAATCTGTTCCACAGATTTAAAAACATCCCCGGTCTCCAGAGACTGCAGGGAGAGATTAAGATTAAGAAAAAATCACACCCGTGTGAACTGAGCGGTGGTCGTGGAGGCTGTGCAACAGCACTACTGGGTGGGTGCAGCGGGGTTAGTGTGCTTTACAATGCTGTAGTTTCTTCACACACTCTAATTTATTTGACCCTAAAACATTCAGTTTGTTAATAATAATAATAATACTTGACCACACATGCTGACCCACCCTTCCCCCCTGTGTGTGTGTGTGTGTGTGTGTGTGTGTGTGTGTGTGTGTGTGTGTGTGTGTGTGTGTGTGTGTGTGTGTGAGAACAACAGCGCCCCTCCCTTAACATGTGTGGTCAGAAAAGGTACTGCAGGCTTGAGGCTACATACACGGACGGCCGGACGGACGGCCGGACGGCCGGACGGATACGCACACACACGGCCACGTATAGGAGACGGTGTGACCACCGCTCAAAAAACATAACAGTGAGTGGTGTGAAGATGAGATGAGGTGATTGGCAACACCTGGTGATATTGCACCATTGCTGCAGCATGCCAGATGTTTTACCACAGGGGAATATTAGAGTTTAGAGTGAATCACTCATCAGAAAACATGATTTTTAATCTTGACTTTCTTTCTTCGTTTTTCTAGTCTTTATTTATTTACCACAAAAAGAATATGAATTCAATTAATATTTAACATTTGACATAACAACATAAGGCAACTTCTCAGTGCCAGTAGTGCAAACATTGATTTGACGGCCCAATTATTTCAGCGTCCCAATAGTCTGAAAGTCTGGAGGTTAGGGTTAGGTTTAGGATTAATTATAATGTGTGTCATGGTAAAAATGGTACTTTGGGACTGTCGGACTACTGGCATGGTACTGATACATAAGTAATAAGATAAGATTCCAAATTACTCTTATCTCTGAACTCGAGGTGAAATATCTACATTTTATCATTACCATTTATCTCCTTTGTGACGATTTGCAGATTAATGTTATGCACGTTTGATAAATTGAGCAAACAGTAGAAATACTGTAATCACTTCTTCTGCCTACTGTGAGACGATCAGTCAACCGACCCGGAGCCTAACATAAGCAGTAACAGTGGAATTAGTCTCCTGGAATGAAGTAGGGTGTGCATTTTCCTGCTTTCATTCCTCAAAATGACAGAAAAACAGGCTGGCAGTAATGATAAAGTGCAGCGTATTTGACACCTACTGTAATAAGTCTGAGGGTTGGAGAGGCCACAGAGAGGGCAGACTGGTCATAAAGTTGTCATATTGTCTGCCCTCGTCAGAGCTGTTTACTTCTCTGGTCCAAAGATTGGATTGGACCAGAGAAGCGGGCAGATTGGACCCCCTTAGGAAAGGCAAGGCAAGTTTATTTGTACTAGAGGTTCTGGCCGCAGCCCTTTCACCTACTGTACGTCGCACCACCGATCCGACCAATGTGCCCATATATGGAGATCTCTGATGTCATCAGTATATTCCCATTATAATGGGCATGCGTCCTTCTTATTTGTTTGTGACTGATGAGGACGTGGTACTCCCTTAAGCCAATTTTTTTAAAGATAAGATAAGATTTCAACAACAAGGAAATTCAAGAAGGTGAAGGTGAAGGTTAGGCTTCTTAAAGATAAAGAGGGCTCTAAACAGCCACTGGTGCACTTACTAGGTTTAAGCGTTGGGAGGGAATCATGATCTGAACGCTCCACACACCCGACTCGATGCATTGCACTGAGTATAGTGACAAATAAACCTTCTTGATCGTATTAACTTTTCAGTTCATTATTCATTAACATTTAACAGCTACCATATTATCCAAAGGACGTGAGCATTATATTTCTTAAAAAGACAGTGTTCTGTGTTCTGTTTCGTTGACGGGAATACAGGGGACCACTTCTTCTACTTCCACAGCTGGTCATGCTAAATTATTACGTGAGCTTTGTCCACACACGTTTTCGGTCACCGGACTTCCTCTTCGTTGTCATCGGAAATGTAAATTGTTTCTCATTTCCTAAAGACCATGGTTCAAGTCAGAGAGTGGGAGGATGAAGTCACAACGAGTCACACTCTCTTCCAGTTTAAATCCCGGCGGATGGAAGGGTGACAATAGATATGCAAACAAAGCTTTGTTGCGCTGCTGCCTGTCTGCATCTCACTTAGTGTCATTGTGTTCTGTGCAGATGTACCATTATTGTCTGCCCTCTGGGTATGATCATCCTGCCCCGACAGGCCCTGATTTATGACTCAATTTGTTCACTCTCTGTCACAGATGCATTCTTCGCAAGTATACAGTACCTTTCATTGTTGGAGCTAGAGGACATAATTGCTGGTGATAGCGCGGCTGGCACAATTAAGTCTTTCGCGTTAGGTTGCCGCTACATACAAGTAACAATGCATAAATGTATTCAGCAATTACACTGACAATTCTTTCAGTAATGATATAATTATATAATGATATGAGAGTGGTTGATGAGCAAAGAAATATGAGCAAAAGTAAAAAGCTTCAACAAAGTCGAGGAGAGACTAAAGGTTTTGTGCAGCGTTCCTAACTAGAAAAGCTGTGCTTATTAGCATATGTCTCGTGTGGTAAAAACATATCATTCAGATTTTTTATATTCCATACAAACTGGTAGGGCTGACACGATCGTGGAATTTTACGCTTAAACCCCCCCCTTGTATAACCACAGTATAATACAGTGGAGATTGAAGCTGACAAAGCAAAATGCCTGAAACACACCTGGACTACCACTGACTGATTGGGTTCAAACACAGCCATGCATTTTTGAAATGATAAGATACTGTATACAGTGTCTTATAAAGGGTTCAAAAGCCCAAAGCATCGTCATGTTTAACTGAAGACCATGCCACCCTTCAATTCATGTATAACTTAAAAAAAAGTAAGTAAACATCATTACATGCCATCCAATATCATACACACATATTACATACAATTAATGGCTGCTACAGTAGCCTTACAACTTGTATTCGGGATGAGACAGACATGCTGTTGAAACCACAGCACCAAAGAAACATTGTAAAGTGTGTGTGCGTGCGTACGTGCACGCGAAAACCGCACACACGTACACATGGTTGGTGTGTGCATGTGCACAAATTCAGAGAAAGCGAGAGAGAGAGAGAGAGAGAGAGAGAGAGAGAGAGAGAGAGAGAGAGAGAGAGAGAGAGAGAGAGAGAGAGAGAGAGAGAGTAGGTCTACCATGGTGGACTCTAACCCACGGGAGAATAACCTTGGTCAATGTAGGATTAATTTAGTTGCTTGGCCTCCCCTCTTTGCCCTCTTTGTTGTTATAACTGCCTTGGTTTTGCACCACAACACACATCGCTGTTATAAAGGATTACCTGCTGCTTTGTTCGGGGGTACAACTGTTTGTTATCGTGTTGTGTGTGAGTGTGTGCGTGCATGCGTGTGTGCATACGTGCGTGCGTGCATGCGTGCATGCGTGCGTGAGTGCGTGCGTGTAAGCATACTGTATGTACTGTTTGTACGTACACATGCACACGTTCATGTGCTTAGATAAGACACCATTTTTTAAAGAATAAGTACATCTGCGACAAACGTAGAGGGAATTAGAAAGTATGTGATAGATCAGACTGTTCATATGTTTCTTCAAGACTGACCAGATGGTATAAGAATATGCTGGGGAGTAAGTAGTGGTACAAGTGACTGGGAAGTTCTTGTCCTGTTTTTGCAATAAAAAAAAAATCAGACTGGGGTTCATGTAAAGCTGAATTAAATCCCTCTTAAATCATTGTGTCGGGTAGACTCTTTGAATAAACCTTTGTTTCATCTCACCGGATTTATTCATGTACCGGTAGTCATCTGTTGAAAGGCATATTCTTTGGAGTCTGTAAAATTGGCTTTTTGTTAAACCTTTTTTGAGGGCTATGTGGGTTTCGCGCTCTGTGTCCTTTCTATAAGGTGGTTGATAGGCCATCATTATCAATGCAGAACCACACCCTTTTCCAGGCTAAAGTCGCAAGTGAAGACCTTAATGTCTCTTAAAACTATGTAGTAACTCTACAAGCTGCAGAACACATTCTTCTCTGTGTAAAAACAAAACAAAAGAAAAGTTATTCTCAAAATAACCCATTAATTAAGCACACAAATAGTACATTTAAGTTATAACCCCAGAGGTCTGCAAATAAAAATCGCCATCAAAACAGAAACAATTGTACTCCATAACAAAGGTTGATATATTAACAAGGGTTGACTGTCTGAACCCGGTTTTCATTCAAGGCCTCTAGAGACCTTCTGAGTGTTGCATATGTGTGTAGAGGCAGGTGGTGATGTCCAAGGTTAGCAGAAATGTGTCAGTTACAGAAGAAATTTCATTTATAAAATCTGTGGAATCCTTAATATAAGCAGCCAATATAAGCAGCCAATCTGCAGGCCTAATTACAATGCGTCTTTGTCATTTACCAAAGTGTCTAATGTTAGCCTTTAGTCTTTGGACAAATTAAGTTAAATGCAGCTAAACTTATGCATTTTCATAATGTCTTCCACAATTCTGCAAAAAGTGTTCATAGAGGGATTAGTCACAGGAACAGAAATGTCTCTGTTTGAAATGAGTGGTGCTATGGTGGTGTTTAAAGAGTTCTTTGAGAAGAACTGCATTTGAACAAGTCCACCTTTAAACCAAAGGGTTAACCGAGACAAGAGTGTCTGTGAGTAGTTTAGAGGATATTAATTACCGTTTACTCATATTGGTGCACATCTATGGCATTGGTTTGTGCCTGCATGCACGTCTGCATGAATTGTGACATCACTATTAACAGCCAATGAGGGATCAGCATTCTTGGTGATGTCATCATCAACAGCCAATGAGGGACCAGTATTCTTGGTGTCATCACTATCAACAAGTGTTACCTGATATAAATAACAGGGAGTGCTCTGCTGGCACACAAGTAGGCCATGGCCACGAGTACACATGGCACAAGTTGGCACCTCGACAGAGTGCAGTCTAGTTTGTAAGTGAGGGCAGTGTGCGGGACAAATTCAGTTCTTTGACATACAGTAGTGATCCAGTTGAGTGATAGCCTGAATTTACTGAGCTGCCCTGTTGGTGACTAAGCTCTGGACGCAATGTGGCACACTGTGTTCCTATTTTCAGTGTGTGACCACAACGCACAATCTATACTATAATTTTGCGAATGTCTGAGTGTCTGAGTGTCTGTCACAGCGTTTCTCCTCAGTGGCTGGAGCAATTGATCTGAAATCGCATCACCATTAGCATATGAACAGACCTGACATAACTGTGAAGCCTGTTGTATATTAGCATTTTTATGGTGTAACTACTATCTATTCTGCATCTAGCATGAGGCATATCTATTCTGCATCTAGCATGGGGCAACATGTTTAACCAGCTCTGTGTGTGTGCGCGTGCGTGTGTGCGTGTGTGTGTGTGTGTGTGTGTGTGTGTGTGTGGGCGGGGGGGGGGGGGGGGGGGGGGGGGTGTTGGCTGGCCCTCTTTCAGATGTTGTCATGTAGGTACACAGTATCTCTGTAGCCTTTAAACGAAACGGGTATTTCTTACATTGATGCTCCTACAGTACATCATGCAAGCACCAGTTAAAGTTACTTTCCATCCCACTGTGTGCACAGTGCACATCCCATAACCCACACACTGCACATCATTTTGGAGCTCATATCTTTGAACGGGTAAGGGCTAGTTAAGTATAATTAAGCATCAGACAGACACAAGCCAAACCAAAGGATCCCATATGCAGGCGTCTTCTCGTTCAGCTGAGGTACATGTTATTTTTGGTTGGTCTCCATCATGCTCCCCACAAGAAAGAAATTAATTTATTACGCTCTAAAAGTGTGAAAAAACATATTTTTGAGCGGTGGTAAACCGCTCCTAAGAGTGGCTGTGCGTTTGTCTGTAGCCACTTCTCCTCAGCGTTTTGCCATATCAATGTGTTTTCCTCAGCATTTTGCCATAGCAATATGTGTGTGTAGCCATATTACATCACCAATTACATCCTAGACTTATATCCTAGTCTTTTTCCTCAGCGCTTTGCCATAGCAATGTGTTTTCCTCAGCGTTTTGCCATAGCAATGTGCGTGTGTGTGTGTAGCCTGTATCACATCACCAATTACCAATTGAAGACGTTATGCAAGCATGACCACCGCTCACTTCACGTTGGGTGTGATTTTTTAATTTCAGCTGGTCCATAACCATATTCCTGTCTGTTATCATGTCCACCCGCCTGCACTATCATCCCTTCAGGCTTCTTAGCGAGGGTGCCGCCTGCTCTCCTGGCCCACAAGGCTGCCACGTTCCCTTCCAGTGGAGGGTGGAGGGTGGAGGGTCCCGCGCCACCTCTGGCACCACGCTGGTCCACATCCCCAAGCCCTCTTTGCTCTCCAATCCGACTGTCCTCACTTTGCCAGTCCCAGCACGTAACTGTCAACCCTATTCTCTCCCCACAGCCCCGCAGTGACTAATGTTCCACATCATTTCTCGCATTCCGGGCTCCCTGGCTGGGGCGTGTAGTTAGATAAGGCCAGCGCGTCACAGTGGTTTCCAGATCGCGCCTTGTCACACTGACTCTTCACGTTTTGGGGGTTTTCTGGCAAGGTTCACACTATTTTCTTTTGTCGCCTGTCTCACCGTCAACATTCTGAAGTCAACTTCACCTTAATATTCACTCTTAAATACAACAAGACTGACAGTTTGGGAATCCACTTTTCTGTTTCTCCTCAACTCCTTCCTATAAGCCTGCATGCAACTTCACACCAAGCCGCTCTGTGACTGTTTCCATTTATAACATTGTCAATCCTGTAAACTCTGCTGAATATTTGCTGGCCTTTCCTTCCACATAGCCGCAGCCAGGCACAGTGGGTAATTGTTAAATAACCCTTTACTTCAATGCTAGAGACACAACAGTGGAACACTCCTCAAGTGTCTCCTCGTTCAATTATTCTATCAGGTTGAAAACATCTATGGACTAATCAGATGAAAGACAACTGTTACTGTATATGTGAGGGACAATGCACGCCTCGCCTGGGACCTGTGGCAATGTGCACATGGGAGAGAGACAGAGACAGACAGAGACAGAGACAGAGATACATTGGAGTTGACGGTGAAAACGATAGTTTAAGAAAATCAAACTATTGAAGCCAGTAGTAGTGTAAAAAATCAAACCTCGGTTCGAAGTGGAGCGGTGAATTTGAGCAGCTGTACCCTATGTGAGTGAGTGAGTGAGTGAGTAAACTGTGCCTGTGAGTGAGTGGTGAGTGTGCCTGGCCTGCACAAAACAGCGCCCCTCCTTTAACTAGTGTGTTGTGTGTGGCCACTCAAGGTATTGCCAGACTACGGACATGGCCAGCCAGCCACCCACCCAGCCAGCCAGCCACCCAGCCACCCAGCCACCCACATACCCACGGACATACCTGTCTATTGGGAGCGCTTTCACCGCTCCAAAAAAACACAATACAGCTATACAGACTCCAGCCCTCTGTGAAGATACACAGTTAAGTATCTAACCAGCAGCTGCCTTACCGACGGTAGATTGACTTTCAACCCCCGCTGATTTACAAACTCAATGTTGCAGAAAATTAGCTGCTACTGTAGACTGCCTATGGTGTCTTGTAATATGCACAAAGCCCCAGTGTTGCTGGTAGTGTTAACTCGGTAAAAGTTGCACTAAAAACTGAATAGTCTTTAGTGCATTTGTAAGCTATTTTGTGGTTAAATTGAAACGTGTGTGCATTGCACTGAGGTGCATTAGCTCTCCCTCTAGTTAAGGGCTATTCAAGTGCAATTCCATAGCATTCTCATCATGTTCAGAATGTAGTAGCTTGTGGTTTGTGCAGGTTGCTGACATTTCCTTTTCACAATTGTAAGGGACATGCCATCATCAGTCAGGTTTTTTCAGTCTTTCGCTTTATTCAGCCCTGCTCTGGTCATTCAAGTATGGCAAGCCACTCAGAAGTTTGGAGATCCGATCTTTTCCTTGCATGGACTTTGAGAAGTTATCTCTTCAGTGTGGTTTGAACTGTGTTGCTTTTCATACTCATTTTTTTCTAGTAACATTTCAGAATGGGACTATGCTCACACAATATTCAGTATCTTTGGGAATACTAAATGCCACTTTAAAACGTGAATATTTTTTATCAGCACACTTTTCTCTGTTAGCCACTTTAAATAGTTAATAGGGAGTCGTTGTTAATTCTAACCCAGCTTTCTCAGGTAAGCAGAGATTTAATTAGCGATATTGATGGACAAGCTATAATAGGTTACACAGAAGACCCTGCCCTGGAAAAGCCATTCATATGAACTGTCACTTAATTCCTATATGGCTTCAATTTAAAACCTGGATGCTTGCAGCCTGGTCCAAATGAGAGCATCAGCTACATATGTCTGTAAAGAGTAATACCACAACACTGTACAGGCTTTATTAATGCAGTCACATCATGACTGCATGTTAACCCCAGGAACTTTATCAATAAATCATCCTAATAAAATATGTATAAATCATTAAAAAGTGTAGTAGCATGTGGCCTGAGCAAGTGGCACCGTGTGTGTGTGTGTGTGCGTGTTGAACACGTGACAGCAGTGAGTGTGTGTACATGACTTACTGTCGGTGTGCCTTATAATTTCATATGATTTTCAATTTATTTCCATGGTCACCACACAGGCAAAGTTTGTGACATTTGGATCCTGCCACACTCACCCAGCAGCCACCACCTTCAACACACTGACATTCAGAATTCACTCTGCCCTGGGGCCAAATACCACAAAGTTAGATTAGTTTCCGGAAACTTTATTTTTATTTTCACAGGGGACATTTTGCTGTGAGTGAGCAAGCGAGCGAGCGAGCGAGCGAGCGAGAGAGAGAGAGAGAGAGAGAGAGAGAGAGAGAGAGATACTATGGAGTTGACAGTGAAAACGATAGTTTAAGAAAATCGTAATTATTGAAGCCAGTAGTGTAAAAAAACAAAAAAACAAACACAATACAGCTATATAGACTGCAGCCCTGTGTGAAGATACACAGTTAAAACCAACAGCTGCCTTAGTGAAAGTGAGCTTGTAGATCTGCTATTTTACGTAGGCCTATCCTTTGTGTGAGGATATGTTTTAAAGCTAAATGATACTTTAACCTACCAAAAATAGCGTCTTTATAAGCTCACCGGGGAAATCTCGCTATTCCTACGTCCCATCATTTTGACTAAGGGTGTCGGCAGGTTAGCTACTCACCTGCGTCACGGTTACTGAGGTTATAGGGTTAGGGTTTGGGTTAGGTTTAGGCATACAGTAGAGGTTAACATTCACCCACGTCGGCAGGTTCGCTAATCACCCGCGTCGGCACGCTCCCAAGCTCACCATAAGCCAGTTCGCAAATAGCGCCATATTGGATATACCGCAATGCATTTTGGGGATGCGCAAAGATCTCTGGGATGCATTGGGTCCATGCGCACCCAACTCTAGGGGGCGTATCACAGAGTCTTGTAGGATGACGGACGCAGCGACGCAGATGAGACCAATATTAGTAATGTAACTGTTCCTCAGCTAAGACGGTATTTATTAGACCGTGATATTGTTGTGTTAAATGCATTAAAGAAGGATTTAGTTGCCCATTGCTGTGCAGCATGTCTTTTAAATCTGCAACCTATACACCAAAAACAACATGCTACAGAAATAGGAGGACCAGAGGAGGTCCAAACTACTGGGTCATAGGGACATAATTTGTCTTACCGATCCGATCCTGATACCCTCCGAAATGGCTGGGAGGACATCATGTTATCCACAGTCGTTAAGTGACCTATAAGTAAGTCTAATAGTCCGTTATTGTCTCTCCAGGTCGGCAGAGGAAGTGTAGCGCCCAGGATTACATTAGGATAATTGACACCGGGTGAAACATGGGTTATAACATTGTGGGATAAAAACAAACAAACAAACAAATAAATAAATAATAAGTCTATTAATAAGAATCATATCAAGTTTGCTGCAATAAATAGGCATAGGCCTATATGCCATTGGCCGTTCAAATGTTTAATTGGCCCTTAATTATAAAGACCACCGGCTACTGCCGCCTGGGGAAATGCTGTTATCAGGCTACTTTATAATTTAAGCCCATCATTAATATTATTATTTGGATAAAGTATTACAACCATTAAAACATCATAATCAAGTTTGTATCGTCACTATCGCGATCGGACACTAGCTGGTTTAGTGCCTGGCAGCTTGCTACTGCTGCTCATACTCTATGCTGCTGCTGCTCCTCGCAAGCCTCGCATCATAGTAAAATATAAAGACATAATATATAAGAGCTACTAGGCTCACAGCACGTCGCAACGCGGCAGGTTGTGAGATTGTGTGTCTGACATTTAGATATGCAGAAACACTGTTGTACGGCAAAGGCTTCTCCAGTTTATCAGCGCTGTGTACGGGACTCTTGGTTCGCTCAGCGTCGGGGGTTTAGCTTTACTGTTATGACAAACAGAACCGGCCGGCGTGATCTGAAGAACCAAGCCGGACTCAGTTGACGATAATAAACAGGGATCCAACCTTCTATGGGTCGTGGAATAACTTGGATACGAGCAAGCACAGTGACTGTCTGATCGTAGCAATGGATTAAGTGCCAAGTGGTGAAAGTTGTGACAAGATTCACGATGCAGGCAAGTTGCTTGCACCATCGGCATCATGGCATAAAATTAACAAAACAAAACATTTTTGCATATTACGGTTGAATGAGATGTAAAAGCCCAAATCATTAATTGGTAGGTTACTGTACGAACGCATCGCACAAGCAAAAAGTAGCCTAGTTTGGACCTCCTCTGGTCCTCTATTTCTGTAGCATAGAGCATATTGTTTTGGTTAGGTTGCAGACTTAAAAAGACATGCTGCACGGCAACGGGCAACTAAATCCTTCTTTCATGCATTTAAATTAATTTAGTCCACCGACAAAGATTGGTCGTCTGCGTCTGTCATCCTCCAAGACTATCAAACCCACTGCGTGTCTGAGATGCGCCCATAGAGTATATGGATGCGCCCTCTAGTGTTGGGTGCGCATGGACCCAATGCATCCCAGAAACCTTCACGCATACCCAAAATGCATTGCGCAATATCCAAGATGGCGCTATTTGCGTACTGGCTTATGTGTTGGAACCCTCTTGGACCAATACTGAAAACAACCAGAATAGTTGAAATGTCTCACTCTGTCATTGTCCATCTACAGAACCAATCCCTCGTGACTTCTATCTAGCAGCTTATTGCGACCGAAGGTCGCATATACTCTGAAGAACCGTGTCGCTTGAGTGACCTTCCTTCCGTATCCTCGTGACCGTCCTTCCGTATCCTCTGTGATGTCAGTGTGATGTCAGCGAGTTGTGACATCACTTCCTGTACAGGGCGGCTACACGAAATGTGGATAACACTATATATGGAGATAGTCCAGTCCATCATGTCATATGGGACTACCGTCATAGAAAGTAGCCATTGTTAGGCCGGAGTCATTGGCTGTCTAAACATGGAGATGTGGATAACACTTTCTACCACTTTTTCTAGTCACATGTTCAAATACTGGATTCTGATTGGCTAAATTCCGGAGGTTATGGCAGAACAACCGCCGCAGTTGTGTGAGGACGAGATCAATGCGCCTCAGTGTACATCCGGGGACTTCAGGAGGTAGTCGGAACACCTTTCCCCCAACCAACATATGACGGTCGTAGCGGTCCTATGTTTACTAACGTGCGTACGACGTCGCCGATTTATTTGGATCCAATGCAATCCGCCAACTTTAAAGCCCCTTTTCTCTGAACCTATGCCTTTCTGGAAGCGAACAGCCTCTATTTACGGCCGGAACGGTCCTTCTAACTGACGTTAGCTTAGCTGTATGCTAGACATCTTTCTCTGCATGGAGTTGGCGTCATCTGGTGGTGAGTAGAAGATGTTGTTTGTGGAACTATTTGCTGTCGTCGCGGAAGTTTTATAGGCAATAATGATTGTAACTTAATATCCTTGCAAGTTACAACTATGTGTTTTCTTTCATGTATACGGAAAAAAGTGGTAGAAAAGCTATTTACCACTCGGGGTCGGACATTATGCTCTGATAATGTCCTGTGTGAGGGTGTTATCGGACTCGGCTTCGCCTCGTCCGATCACCCCCTCACACAGGACATTATCAGAGCATAATGTCCTCTCACTCGGGGTAAATTGCTTACATATATGGAGATAGTCTAGTCCAATATGTCATATGGGACTACCGTCATAGACAGTAGCCATTGTTAATCCGGAGTCAATGGCTGACTGTCTGTACAGGAAGTGATGTCACATGACATACTTTTATGCCCATATATGAGTCCTAACATGGAGATGTGGATAACACTATATATGGAGATAGTCTAGTCCAAATATGTCATATGGAACTACCGTCATAGACAGTAGCCATTGTTAGGTCGGAGTCAATGGCTGTCTGTCTGACTGTCTGTACAGGAAGTGATGTCACATGACATACTTTTTATGCCCATATATGAGTCCTTCTGTACCACATCTCCATGTTTAGGCAAACTCCACACAGAAAGGCCCTATCGCCAACCCAACCTAGGGTGTGAGCGATAGGGCCTTTTCTTCCTTTTCTTTCCTTTCTGTGTGGAGTTTGCATGTTCTCCCCGTGTCTCCTAGGGTTGATACCCCACAAAAACATGAACAAACTCCCCCCAGAATGACAACAACTAGAATCGTCAGAGAAACGCTGTGGTTGGCCAGATGGTCAAGAATTGGCGCGACCTCGCCCTTTAGGGCGAGGTCATTTGGACCTATACATGGAGAAATGGAGTAAACCTGTTTGGCCTAAACATGGAGATGTGGTACAGAATGACTCATATATGGGCATAAAAAGTATGTCATGTGACATCACTTCCTGTACAGACAGTCAGACAGTCAGACAGACAGACAGACAGCCATTGACTCCGGCCTAACAATGGCTACTGTCGGTAGCCATTGACGCTATGACGGTAGTCCCATATGACATGATGGACTGGACTATCTCCATATATAGTGTTCTCCACATCTCCATGTTTAGGCCCTATCGCTCACATCCTAGGTGGGGTTGGCGATAGGGCCTTTCTGTGTGGAGTTTGCATGTTCTCCCCGTGTCTCCTAGGGTTGATACCCTCACAAAAACATGAACAAACTCCCCCCAGAATGATAACAACTAGAATCGTCAGAGAAACGCTGTGGTTGGCCAGATGGTCAAGAATTGGCGCGACCTCGCCCTTTAGGGCAAGGTCGCATGTCACCCTGAGGTCGCATTCCACCCTCAGGTGTCTTACTAGTAGTCTTAAGCTCTGTAGCCTACAGACCGGCGAATTAGCAAAAGCGACGTGAATAAGCGAATCAAAAAAGCGAAGTATTCGAGATTCGCCTTTTTCCATACACACCAAAAAGCGACGTGAATATACGTATAATATTCGCTTCATTCGCCTAAAAACGAGGGGGTGATATCTGCCTGTAGCCACAGGAGAAAGGAGAGAGAGGAGAGAGGAGAATGGACGGGGAAACAAATAAAACAATGGAAACTACATCCTCAAGTGATGATGACCTGGCCGTGGTTGTTAGCATATTAAATGATAAAAAGACAACACTCGTTCACCGTTCCCCCTCTGCTCTGTTCCCCCACAGACAGGCAGCTCGCAGCAGCAGTGGTGTAAAGTAATTAAAAGTACACTTGAGTAGCCTATACTTGTAGGTATTTGTACTTGAGTTCAATTCCCAGTACTTTCCTTCTACTCCACTACATTTCGGATCCTATTGTATTTAATACCCAGCGATTTATTTTAAAACAATAGTCTTTTTGCAGGTATAAATTAACAATAAAACATACATAAACCATGCTTTTACCAGTAGACATTCAAGTACTTTTTCCAAGCAGCCACACAGACGAGAGACAGGAAAAGAATCACCGTTCCCCTCGGCCTCAATGCAAAGGGAAGGTCCCTCGACCATGCTCTCTCTCTCTCTCTCTTTAAGTAGGATAGAGTGAGCTTGATTTAATACAGAGAGAGAGAGGAGTTCACCAGCGAATGTTCGCTAAATTCGACACAAGGGCGAATAAAAAACATACGCCTTTTTGCTTTTTCGAAATTTGCGTTTGGTGTGGACGCTTCCATTGACTTTATAAGGTTTAAAAAAAAAGCGAATTATACGCTAATTCGCTATTCGCCAATTCGCCGGCAGGTGTGTAGGCCTACGGACCTTCACTCTGTATCTCTCTACTCTTATCTGTATCTGTTTCATCCTGTTTCAATGCGGTGCTGCTACAACTGAATTCCCCTCTGGATCAATAAAGGTCTATCTATCTAACTTTATTCATATGATAGAATAAGACGATGGTTCTTCATTTTTTGGGGGCTATTGCACATCAAAGGTCAATCCCATATCTTCATGATATTGTATTTAGATATATTTCACATCCACAGTCCACACGTGCACACACACACGCACGCACGCACACATATGCACGCACGCACGCACGCACGTACGCACGCACGCACGCACGCACGCACACACACACACACACACACACACACACACACACACACACACACACACACACACACACACGTTTGGGTGGCTTTGGCTCTGGTCCTTGAAGTGTCCTTGAGCCAGACACTTACCGTACAATAACCCCTAACTGCTCCCAATGAACAGAATTTTGCATTCGTGGATATCACCATAACTCCACCATCAGTGTGTAAATATGTGAGTAATGCTCATTGTAAAGTTCCTTGGATAAAAACACTAGGGGGGGATTGAGTTCCGCTTGTAATCAGGACTACTTTAATTACACAGAATTGTCTCCATTACTCCCAACTGTGAAGGCATACTGTAGAATCAGAATCAGAATGTCTAACAACCCACAGTCTAACAACCCATAAAGTTTGCTTTCCAAACATATTTACACTTCAGTAGATGTCTTTACTTTGGAGCTCAGGCGGCATAAGGCTTAATTTATAATTTGTCACCTCTTGACAGTAGTCACTCCATGGAAATTACATATTTTTGTTTAACTGAAATATTATTGGTACAGCTTTGTTGAAATTACCCTTTGTTGAGGTTGCCCATTGTTTCTTCTTCTCAGATTTATTTGCCCATTGTTTCTTCTGCTCAATTTTATGCTTGCTCGCATTGTCAAAAAGCCCATTGTTAGTCCCTCTGAGGAACTAGAATTCTTTTCTTCCGCTTTGAAACTTTGAAAAGTTGCCTTGTGAAGCCTCATCAAACATTTCCAGTCAATAGCTTGACAAAGAAGCCACCTACAGTATGTTCCACAACAATGATAATTGGGTGCAGGAGTCAGGAATCAAGTATATAATCTTATGGAGTTCCTCACCTAACTTACATTCACGTAACTCTGAATGTATGGTGTTAAACACAGCCTTATAATAGCTATGCACGAACATTGTACATACAACTATTTGACTACATAGTTGAACCGATCAAATGGAAAGCTCATTATTTGTTCATTTTTCTGCTCAACTGTGCGTACGTGAAGGTAGTTTTCCCGGTCTGGACAAAAAAAGCTTGTCCATGCCCATTCTCATAGAAATACATTGTATATAGCATGACGAGAAGTCCCTTTGTTGCCCAGGTTTGGCGAGAACACTCTCGCCAGGCCTAAGGCGGGCTAATCGTCTTTCCAAATATGTGCCAAACTAGCAGTGAAGCAAAGATTATCTTTACTATTCATGGCATTGGCTGTAGGATGTGTGACTGAAGTCCTTCAGTTTAACTCTTTCTGTTATTTGCACATGAGCATCTTGTTTTCTTTTATTTTGTCTTTCTTTTTTGAAAAGCATCTCGATCCTTTCTTGCATTATAACCTACACCAGGCATTGGATCCCTAATTTAAACAGAATGTCTTAAGATATTTCACATGGAAGCCCCCTACTACAGTAGACAGTGGTACAACAAGTACATTTACTTAAGTACAATTTTGAGGTATTTGTACTTTACTTAAAGGGCCACTTCACCTCTGGGACAACAAAAATGCAAAATGCATCACTAGCCATGCTGAAATACTAAAATATCTAAAAACACAGACTGAACACAAAAAATTACTCAGGATTGTTTTGATCGTGTCCCAAACAACAATAAAATAAGATGAGAGGTGAAGTGGCCCTTTAAGTATTTCCAATACTGCACTACATCTCGGATCAAAATATTGTAATTTTACTCAATTTATTTGAAAACTTTAGTTAGTACTTTTATTATTATTACAAAAAATACATTAACCACTTGCGATGCGACGTATTGTGAGCTTGTAGATCTGCTATTTTCAAAAGATTTTTTATACATTGTATAGATTTGAAAACTTGTGAAATGGGACGTTGTGCATAATGAGTACATTTTGATACCTATACTGGTATAGGTACTCTTACTCAAGTAAAAACATTGAGTACTTATTCCACCACTGACAGTATGTCAGGATACTGTTCCGCCCACCACTGGTCCACTGCATTTCCAACTGGGCACTCAAAGACACATTGGTAACATATTCAAGTCACTAATCATCTTAAATAAACCAGAAACTGCTGCTCGCTCTCATCTACATGCATGGTTTACATGGGAACATGTCAGCCCATCCACAGCGTGGGATCCCCAGTAAGCCTACACCCACCCCAAGGACAGGGTCCTGGGGTGGGGTAGGGTTGGGGGTTCAGTAACACAGCTGCAAGACCCTCTCACAACCTTAAAACAAACCAGTAGGAGCGAGATCATTTAGGTCGGTAGATTTAGCGACCCGGTCGGTAGATCTAGCGACCCGGTCGGTAGATTTAGCGCCCCGGTCGGTAGATTTAGCGCCCCGGTCGGTAGATTTAGCGACCTGGTCGGTAGATTTAGCAACCCGGTCGGTGATTTTGCGGCCCGGTCGGTGATTTAGCGACCCGGTAGGTAGATTTAGCGTTAGCGACCCGGTCGGTGATTTAGGGTTGCGTCGGCAGGTTAGTTACTGAGGTACGGTTACTGAGGTTAAGTTTAGGGTTAGGGTTAGGGTTAGGGTTAGGGTTAGGGTTAGCTGCCCAGTCGGTGGATAAGCGACCCAGTCGGTGGATTTACCTACCTGGTCGGTGGATTTTGCGACCCGGTCGGTGGATTTTGCGACCCGGTCGGTGGATTTAGCGACCCGGTCGGTTGATTTAGCGACCCGGTTGGTTGATTTAGTGACCCGGTCGGTGATTTACCCGCCCGGTTGGAGGTCGCTAAATGATCTCGCCCTCTCTCAAACGAAACAAATTGAACAGCATTGCCCGGTATCCTCTATTTTTCTCCTATGTTCTGTAATACTGTAATTTTATTTTGCAGTAGGTCACTAGTGAGAGTGGGCAAAGTAGGGAATTGTATTACTTCTCTCTTTATAAATGTATGACATATTTTGTTTTATTAATTACTTTTTTACTGTGATGTATTTGGGTCAGTGACGTGACGCCCCAAAAAATGTGTTTTTAAAAAAACTTTAAATTGCAGGCATAAAAGTTATTTACTTTTGTTCTACTCACTCTCAACCTTATGGAAATACATTTTGTTTTTAGATATTTTATTGGAATCAGACTTTATTCAGCAGTTTGTTGTACTTGTGCCTAAAATCGTCATATGGTGTGACATGAAAATAATTGTTCATAAAATGAAAATGGAGTACATCTTTCTTAAGTTACTCACTTTATCAAAGTCCTTTATCATAACTAACCAGTGATCCACTATAGTTTTTTGAAAATTAATTATATCTGTATATTTCATAATCGACACTCTGTGTGAGGCCCATGTTCATGATCTTACAACATATTTTAAATGTATTCTGTCAAAACTTTCTCTAAAATTACACAAATATTTGTGACTCTTCCTGATAATATTCTCTATGTAATCCATAAAAATTTTTTTGGTTTAATCATTAATAAAGGTATGATTTTTCACTATTTGGAATGTCACACCAAATGATTTAGTGTCACACCGTATGATCATATCTTCATGTGTCAAAGCAAACTGTGTTTTAACCTACCTATTAGTGAGTACTGAACTTTACTGATTGATTAAACAATTACCCAGGATAACATGGCCTTAATATTTCTGAACAGGATATTATTGTAGGGCTTTAACATGGGATAAGAAAGAATTGTAGTAGTAGATGGATGATGAGGATGTGCACAGGAATGCTACGCACACCTAAGTCTTCTGCCGGCCCACGGCAGAAGGATCCTAAAGAGACAATAAGGCGCATAGCCACACTTGGAGCCAAGGCAACATTTTATTAACACCAATTAGTGGAAACAGAACTCAGCATTCAGGTAAATTGCTTTTTTCCGAAGTCTCCTGAACTTGAACACAGCATTTTGTGTTGAACAAATGTAATTAGGAATCATGACATTACACCACATCTCCACTAGCTAAAGAGTGCTGGGTTGCGCAACTCCGAAAATAGCTGATCTACAAGCTCTCTCAGCACAACGTGTTGAGAGCTTGTAGATCAGCTATTTTCGCTAGTTTTGTCTCGGGTCCTACCTTAACACTGTCCACTGTCCAGTCCAGTGAGTGAAAGTACAAAAGTATTAGATCAGATTAGATTATACATTTAGACTGTATTGTACATCAGCCAGTCGTATTTGGTGAGGGTAGCAAACCGGCTGCCTTGTTGCGGTTCTGCTATGCCACAGACAACCTCCTGCTCTTCGTAGAAAATGCAGTCTCGCCCCTTTGGCTCCTCTCTCCTTGCTGGGTCATTGTTTAGTTTCTCCCTGTACTTTCTCGTTCTCTCAGCACTTGTCATTTTCCAGCTGACAAAAGAAAATGGAATGTATAGTTTAAGACAAAGAGAAAATATTGTTTAGATTGAAACAATATGTTAAGGTTTCTGTGAAGGGGTTTCTGCTCTGTCTGATGAATTTGAAGTATCACTGAATGAAGCTAAATTACATTTTATGTAAAAATGTTTAAAACAAATGTTTAAATGTACAAAAGAAACATGGAACTTTGTTATTTATTGTTATATCTGTAGTTAAATACAGTATAAATCATATGGTGCGACAATCAAGTCATATGGCGTGACAAGCAGACATGTCACACCATTATGATTAAGTGTCACACCATATTACGTTTTCTGCATTTAGGTTTACCTTGAGGCTACTATGTACACATTAGCATGCTAACAGCATGCTAGCTATAACAAAGCAACCTAGATCTACATGGAAATATGACCAAAACTTCAAATAACTTAAGCTTTTTTTAATGAAAAGGTGTCACACCAACAGACATCCAAAGTGGTGAGTTTGTCAAAGTTTCAACAAGATGGCATTTCATGAAAAGAGAGCGAGAGACAACAAGAGAATAAAACACAATAAATGTCAGGTGAAACATACATTTTACCTGCCCGGCCCTCCTGTAGACTGACAAATAGAAATGTCATTCTTAAATGCAATATATTTAGATATTCTTTTACAAAATAAAACCAAAAAAAAAAAACTACACATCATAATAATATTTCTCTACTCAGAGGCATGTGTTGCCCTCTGAACTGCCGTATGGTTTCGCCCACTGAAACACACCTGTTACAGCCAGGCTCGCACAGCTGTCAGGAGATAACATAGTCACGGCCAGTGATGTGTAGAGGTGAGCAGAGAGGCACACAGTATCAACCACCCACATAAACATCGACTAGATAATGACTCTGAACAAGGCAAGAGTGTTCAAGACAAAAAGTGGATCCATTCTGCCGAAAGTGCTGCTCATACAGCAAAGTCTTATTCAGGAATAACTGGGAAAGTTGTTCAGTCTGTGTATGCCACATTCATCTCATTGTGTATCTAATTCTTTCTAACTCTAAGTTATTAAACATGTCTCTTGTCCACTGTGTGTGTTGTTAAATATTCTTAAAACCCATGTAAAGAAGGGAAATACCTTCAAGCTCAATGCAACGCAATGCGACGTGACTAATTGTGAGCTTGCAGATGGGCAATTTATTTTGCGTAACACTCGTGCAACTTTTTGTGCATTACTATGAAAAGAACATATATGAAATATGGAGCTGCAAGGTTTCTGCCCCACATTGACGACATACAGTAAGCGAATGAAAAGAAAGAGACACGTTGTTTGACTCTATAGCATCTTGCTCAAGGACACACGGTACACAGATAAACTATGACACCACGGTTGCAAGGCCCTGTTGTTTTTAGCTCACTTTCCCCATCTTGAACCAATTGTCACATAGTCGGAGATAACAAGAACGTTGCCTGCCTTGAAAGATCTATGAGCATCTTTGCTATAAGAGCTTCTTATATGGATTATGTCAAAATCCCTGTGCATCTCTCTACCTGGAATGCACTGTGAAAATTGCCATCTCCCAAAGTACACTACCCTACTATCTGTCAATGGACAGTAAGATATATGTGTGTAAGATCCAAGGCTATTGATCTTTTCTTCTTCGGCAGGGAATAGAAAAGTCTCCATGTGAAAACTGCCACCACATCAGCATTCAAACATTGTTTCCTTGCAGAGGACTTTGGTGGAGCTTCTCTATGAACCAGGAATTTTCTTTTTAGTACAAAAAGTACAAAAAGTAGTTTTACTTTTGAGATAAAAAATGAACCTCATCAAAAGTTCGCACTGGGAGTCTGCCCTATACTCTTAAGTGCATACAAACGGTTGGCCCCCGGAGGTAGCTCGCCAAAAGGAGTGCATTTAAGTAGTTTCTCTAACTTCTGTTATGTTCCTCTGAATGTAGTTGCGGGGAACTATTGCACAGGATAGGGCTTTCTGTGATAATGGAAGTTCATTTTATTCTTGACTGGTTTCTAATTCATCCCCACTACTGCGGCGGCCTGCCGGGCTTGATAGGATGGCGTTGAGCTGCACGCATTGGCTGGTCTGGTCTGTTTCCCCACAGAAAATCAGTAAACACGGTAGTAAAATTGGTTACAAACAAATTAAACTCAAGGTCACTTGCTCAATGTTGGTTTTAAGTCCCTGCTGTTGGATGAAAACCGCATACTGTACCTGTGTGATAGGTGTTTTCTGTTATCTCCATTGTATTGTTCGGATTGGTGATAGGTGTAAGAAAGGGTTAATAACGAGCCCCATGGGACATTAGTTGACCAGGGAAATCATAACTAGACACCATAAGGGTCCTAAAAAAACAGGTTACAAAAACATGTCGCTCAGGTGCTCTGGGAGACTCTCCCCTGCCTTACTATTAAGTCAGACATGCTGTGATTTGGTCATATTCTTAAAATTCGAGGGCTCATACTTTACCGAGCTCAAATATATGTCTCAGAATAAGAAAAATAATTGGCAATCACAAACTGTCATTCTGTGGAACAGTAGCCCACGTTAGCCTGAAAGGATATTACTTCAACTAAATACGCAGTTTCAACAAGGAAAGCCTCAAATCAAATATTGTATCCTAGTCGATGTGGAGACCAATATGTTTACTTAGTCTTTCATTCTAACCACACATCAGGCCAGATAATAAGCAATGACTTTATGTCAACAACCACAAACCCACAGCATTGTCACTTCCACAACATTGGCACCCTTGGTGAAGATGCAGACCATGTAGAATATGCTGTATTTAACCCTGAACCCTAACCCTAACCCTTAAAAAAATACCCCTTGCGGGGGTTAATCCGTCCATGGGATAGGTGTCTAAAATGTACCCTCACAAAAACATGCAGTAATCCTGGTCTCTATCCCCAGGGGGGTCCCCATTTTATTTTTGTGGGGTCCCCAGATGACAGTGAAGTGACTTTTAAGACCTTTTTAATACTTTAAAATAAAAAGACCATTACTGTATCAAAAGTAAAAAATAAAAAATAAAACTGGTCAAATTGCCACCACTTCCAAGTGCTTGTCATGGTGGAGGTCCCCATTTCAAATATGATTATATTGGGGGTGACTGTGACGGCCTGAAAAGGTTGAGAACCACTGGACTAGTAGTTGAAATCGGCAGTGTCTTGATAGGACATGTTACTGAACTCTCAATTCACCCTTTGTCAAGTCCCGCCCGTTGTCCCGCCTCTCTTTGCACTCATTGGTTGCTGTGTTTTGGTGGGACAAAAGTCCTTTCTCTCCATCCACAACCATTGAAATTCAGTTGCTTCTTACTGTTATTTTGTGTATCCAATTCTCATTTTAAACTGTGTTTCAGTAAAACAGTGCCCAGTGACTGGGCATGTTTGCTTGTAGTCATTCATTGCAATGGCTGGTCATTATTGAATTGAACAGGAACACTCCAGATGTACGTCAAATAAAATATCCAACATGAAAATTATGTCATTTATTCTGTTTTCTAAACAATCAAATATGGAAACAAATACTTGACAATTTATAGAGCTTCATGCTACACTTGTTGTAGTGGTTGTGTGGATGTACTGATCTTTTCTACCAAAGCCCCACTAATTACAATGATTAGGTTTCTTCTTTTTCATGTGTCCGCCCAAGAAGTTGTAGTGTCTCAACTTAATGAAACTCCTTCCACACTGACCACACACAACTGTATGACTGAGCAAACGTCTTTCCACGCAGGTCACAGTGAAAGGGTTTCTCCTTTGTGACTTAACTGGTGTCTTTTTAAGCCACTTGATGAAGTGAAGCCTTTCCCACATTGATCACAAAGGAAAGCTTTATGTCCACTGTGTAGTCCCTGGTGTACATACAGATTACTAGCTTTGGTGAAATTGTGTCCACATTGCTCACAGTGGTAAGGCTTGTTATGGATGCGCTGATGACCCTTCAGTGCTCCTTTTGAAGCAAAACTCTTCTCACATTGTTCACAACAGAAGGGCTTCTCTCCAGAGTGACTGTGCTTATGTTCCTTTAAATCATTGTGATATTTATAGCTTTTCTCACACTGATCACATTTATAGGGTTTCTCTCCTGTGTGAACTCTCTGGTGTTGTTTTAAGTGAGCTTTTCTCTTAAAGTTGTTCCCACACTGGTCACAGTGGTATGATCTTACTCCAGTATGGATTAGCTGGTGTCTGTTAAGGCTGGACATCTGCGTGAAGTGTTTCCCACACTCGTGACATTCGTAAGGTTTCTCTCCAGTGTGAACTCTCTGGTGTGTTGCAAGTCTGGACATTTTAGTGAAGTGTCTTCCACACTGTTCACAGCAGTGATGTTTAGGTTTAGCCAAGCTTCTTTGGGCATTGGCTGCCATTAGGACAGGGACGTCAGACTGATAATGCAACACTGGATTGAAAACAAAGAGAAAGGAAGATTGTTGAGAGGTAGACAGATGCAGTACTTTAGGCATTTTAGTTATATTAAGTTGAACTTGTTACTGTATGCATTTTCAAACATTTAGTGCATTTCTTTTTTTTTCTTTTTCTTTTTTTTCCAAAAACAAATCAATGCAACATTACATTTTCTCTTTTCTTTGGTCGTTTAAATTAATGTCATACTGTGTAACATAAATTTTAGTGGCGATGCCTTGGGTAACCCATTGTCATTACAGTGTTTGACTATTATGGATGACTATTATGGATTAGGTGTCTTATAAACCCATGAGGGTTGGGCACTCTGTGTGCAGGACACAGAAAATAAACTAATCAAATCAAACTATGGAAAGTACAAAGTGCAAGTTAAAACCAAAGTGAAGTCAAAGTAACATTGAGACGTCCGTTTGAAAAGTCCAATGGTAAAACATGAGGAAAATATAACAGGAAAGAGAAAGTGGCAGAGCAACTTACTGAAATCTCCACAGTCTTTGGGTTCCTCCTGTTCGGCAGAATTGTCCCTGGTGGGGTTGAGAGAGTTCATCTTCACCTGAAGTCTGGACTGGAGTCCAAAGTCAGTTCTGGTTGAAAAGATCGGGATCCTAGGGGATTTAGGTTTTGTGATGAATTGCAACTACAAACCATTCTTATACTAGAGCGCCTGGAGGTGGAAGCACTGAATGCCTGGAACAATAGAACCATCTGTCCACCAATCACAGGCTAACATACTCTACATGTCCCCACATGTACTCTTTTAACCACATGATTCATCATGTGACATGAATAGTCTCTCTATTCTTGAAGTTTTTTACTTTACTGGAGTATTTCCAATTCTCTGTAGGCCTACTTTTACTTCTACTCCACTACATCTCAGAGGCACATTTGAAAACTTTGTAGATTTGTAGATTTGGATTATTATTACAAAACATACAGTAATCACTTCAGCCCTGCCCTATATACATTTTGGAAATTTGAAAATAGCCGATCTATAAGCTCACAATGTGTGGATGCATTGTGAGCTTGTTGATCGGCTATTTTCAGAAGATTTTATACATTTGAAAACGTGTGAAATGGGACATTCAGTGTATTGAGTACGTTCTATTTTGGTACTTTACATTTTGATACCAATTCATTTGTTCTAAACAAATTTGAGTACTTTTTCCACCACTGTCTGTTGGGGGGAAACTTTCAGTGAAAATATTTATACAATACATGTTGTACAAGTCTTCACGGTGTGTTTTACTCAGTTTTTGTGTATATAAATAAAATATATTTATATGTGTTGGCTACATGATAATATGATATGATGACTGAAGTTACTATAAACACAGTAAGCTGAAATGTTTACTTTTTAAATTACTTCCGGGCTGAATCTACTCAGGCATGAATGATGCACTGCACATGCCACGGCTTGAGAGTGGGTGTGAATTAGCTCCTTGGAAACTCTCGGGCATGCCCAGGCGTGTTCCTCGCTCATAATAATTCAATTCGAACTTAATTACAGACATTATGGAATATCAAAACCACGTTTGATGGTCATTGTTAAGATCATTAATCTGGTGAGAAAAATAATTCATGTTTGTGCAAACAAACAAACAGTGACATTTGTAGCGTTTGTGGCACCCCTGGAACCAAGTGAAATTGCTTTTAGCTCGACGTTGTTTAGACTGATACAATACTGTACAACGTGTTAATCACAACTCCATACGGTAGATATTGTGTCTGTCTAAAAATGCTAAATGGCTGAAAATTAAGTTAAGGCAACCCCTTCTACTTCCCAACCTAAATGACGCGCTCCCTAATGCCCAACGTTTTAAACAAAGGCAACATAGTCAGTCTATTTATAGCCGCATCAGGTTTAATCAATATCAAGAACACATTAGGCCCATTGAGCTCTCAGATTTTAAAATCACACCCGTGTGAACTGAGCGGTGGTTGTGTGTGTGTGTGTGTGTGTGTGTGTGTGTGTGTGTGTGTGCGTGCGTGTGTGTGTGCGTGTGTGTGTGAGAGAGAGAGAGAGAGAATATTGCAGTTGATGCTCAGACTAGACTCAAGAGCACCCTCTCTGGTCACTGAGTGGTAGTTCAGGCTACATACACACATACATACACGGATACATACACGGATACACACACGGCCATGCTATGGAGCGGTCTACCACCGCTCAAAAAGTGTGAAGAATAATATGGAAGTAAACATTATGCTCGCCCACAGCGTGTTCTTGGTAGATCCACAGCATTAATGAAACTGCAGTTTGAGTGCTTTTCAACTGACCTGAAATAAAAAACCCTTTTCCACGCCTAGCGTTAGGTGCCGAGACTGCCGACGTAGATAAGAGGGCTGCTATTCAGAGTTCAGACTGTTGTTAGATAGGAGCTCCCTGAACACCACGCACTGTGGCTTTGAGCAATCCCCCATCGCCCATCCCAAGTGAAGCCCAGACCCAGATAAGTTTCATCATTATTTCCTTTTTCTTTTTCCCGTCTGATGCCCAGTCTTGTCGTCTCTTTTACCCCCTTGCCTCGATGGACGTCCTGGGTGATTTGTCTGTGCTCCTGTGCTGCGTTCCTCCTTTTCAGTTTCTCCCGTCTCACTCTCATCTCATCCTGTCTCTCCCTTTCTCTCACCTGCTGGCCTATTTTAAGGTTATATCATTCTACTTCTTATAGTCACAGGCTGTATTGAAATTTACTTTATTTTATTGCATTTTTTTTTACTCCCTGCTGGCCCCAAGAAAGGTACAGTATATCCATACACCTCTCTGTCTGCATCTCTGCCTGTGTCTCTCAGGGACCAGGGCTGGTTCCAAACACTGCATGCCCTCTAAACCACGGAGAACTGAATGCTTTGGTCAGGCTGGGGATATTTGTCTAGCACTCTGTAGTCATTAATGCAGGCATTTCAGCACTGTGGAGGAAGCAGGAGGGTCGCAGTGCTTTGTCAACACTGCTGACACTGTAGCCGACTGTTGTTGTCTCCACCAGCCGAAGGCATGGGGGAGAGTATGTTTTCCCCTCCGTCCGTCCGTGTGTCCGTCCGTCCGTCCGTCCGTCCGTGCGTGCGTCCGTCCGTGCGTCCTCGCAGTTTGTGAGCGCCTAATCTCAGTCGCCGTTGGCCCGGACGCTGCCAAAGTGAGCACACACACTCCCTGGATGCCAATCTAGAACCTCTGCCCTAAATTTTTCAAATGGGCCTTTTCTAGCGCCACCTAGTGGCCGATGTTCGCAAAACACATTTCGGTGCACTACTCTTACAGATTTTGTCCAAAAATCCTACAAATCGGTAGGCAGTATCTCAACAGTCATGTGATCGACACGGATCTGTCCGATTTTGCATATTCCATCCTGATTGGCTAAGATTGGCTTCCAAAGTTTGTAGGATTGAGCCGTTTGGAACAAAATGCCTCAAATCCCAAACGCAAAGTGCAATCATCATGAAATCGCGCACACACGTTCCCACTAGGTCGAAGAAGAAATGCCACTTAAAATTTTTGAAATCAGCCTCATGGTGGCGCTATAACAGGCCGATTTGTGGTTTTACCTATAACTCCACCGATCAGTTTCAAACTTTGTAAGCGCACTCCCTAGAGGCTAAGGATAAACCTTTGCCCTGCATTTTTCACATCAGCATTTTATAGCGCCACCTTTGGGCCGACTTATGTAAAACACATTTTTGGATATTACTCCTGGAGATTTTATCCAAAAATCACGCAAATCGGTACACAGTATCTCTATAGTCATGTGATCAAGTCCGATCCGTCTGCTATTTCATATTCCATCCTGATTGGCTAATATTGGCTTCCAAAGTTTGCAGGATTGCCATGAAAGATCTAAGGTGAAGAACACATGCCACCCTTTTTACATTGGCCTATTATACAGTAGCACCACCAGGACGCCTGGCCTGGTGGAGACCTGTGCTCGGAAGAGCACTGCTTCTAGTTACTACTGCTTCCTTTTGTCTCATAGAGAGAGAGCTGAGAGAGAGAGAGAGATTACGGTAATTTCAAGTATTATGAGTGCTTGCAGTGCATGTGATCTGAATTCTGTGTCCAATCAATATGTTCATCAAATATAGGCTCCATGTCATGTCTGGCAGAATTTACATCTGTGAATATTTATATCCTGTAGTTGTGACTATTATTTAAAGCTATTGCTGGAATTCTCCCTGTGTGTATTTGTCCCATTCTGGAACAGAACAATAGCACCTATCAGAGTGACTTTTTAATGCTCAATTAAGGCTCCTAATGCTCACACAGTGTTGCGCAAGGCATCTGTCAGCGGAGCTCCTTGCCATCATTCGGTCATTTTAGACAGAGCAATGGTCCTTAACCGTGATTGCACCTGTTTTAATTGAGCTACTTTGTTTTGGTTGACTCGTGTTGTGTTCTGTTTAAGTTCTTTATTTTGTAATTTTTGCTCTGATTGTAAAATGTAATGTAACGGATGAAATAGATTTGGATTGTGTCTATTTTGGAACCTCGGCTATATTGGAAAACTCAACTGTATTCTGCTTTGATGCTTTGATATCATGTAGTAGGTAGGCTAATACCATGCCTATGATGCTATGAAGCATTGGTCTTTCTGACACATAACATACGAGAGAGAGAGAGAGAGAGAGAGAGAGAGAGAGAGAGAGAGAGAGAGACTGACGGAGAGAGTGAACACGCCACATGGTTTAAATTAAAAGGTTGATTCAACCCATAAAATGCAAATTTCCAGACGGTCTGACTCTGAGTTATCTGTATAGGCTAGTCAATCTAAGGTTTGACCCAAAAGAAATTGCAATATTAATGGTTCAAGGTTTTGTATGATCCTTAGGGTCATCCAAATGACATATTAAAAGTTGTGAATTATATATTTAGTGGATCAAGGTAAATTCAGGGGGTTCAAGTTTGGGTCCATTCACTTACTATACAGGTAAAAAAGACCCCCCAAAACATCTTCTTTAAGTAGCATGTGAGGGGTCTAACTAGGGGTTTTTCATGATCCTGAATCCATTGCTAGCATTTGATTTGCACAAAAAACATTCATCGGGTTAAAAACGGACACCACAAAATGGAACTGACCCCAGAAAAGTGATGACTCATCACTAATCCATAGTCCGTTTTTAGCCAGAGGAATGTTTTTCGTGCAAAACAAAATGCTTGCAATGTATTCAGAATCATGAAAAAACCCTAGTTAGACCCCTCATATGCTACTTAAAGAAGATGTTTTGGGGGGTCTTTTTTCCTGCATAGTAAGTCAAACTTGAACCCCCTGAATTCACCTTGATCCACTAAATATATAATTCACAACTTTTAATATGTTATTTGGATGACCCTAAGGATCATAAAAAACCTTGAACCATTACTATTGCAATTTCTTTTGGGTCAGGACCTTTTTTAGCTTAGATTGACTGGCCTAGTAGGGACTACCTTTCAAAAGGTAAGACTGGGGGAGCTGTATGCCCCTCTTAACGATCAGAATAAACCTTTAATCCTCTGATGTTGTCGGGCTGTTTCACATTAAATAACGAGTAATGCGCCCATTTTAATTTCAACAAATGTAACTGTGTTTTTTGAACTGGAAAGAGTAGCCTAGCCTACAGCAAAAAGTAGGTGTGATACAGTAATATGTTATATTAGTCTCGACTCTGCTTGTCAAGGTTGTCACTAAAATGTAACGCATTTGTCATCCGAATGCACCAAGACACGTGTGACAAATAGCATGTGTGCAGCAATACACTACTGTGATTAAGAGACTCCAGGACTTGGATGTGGTAGACTTGTTCTATTTGTTCTATACATGAACACACATGAGCGAGCAGCATGCAGGCGCGCGTGCGCACACACACACACACACACACACACACACACACACACACACACACACACACACACACACACACACACACACACACACACACACACACACACACACACACAGATCTAATCATTTTCGCAGCATTTTCCAAAATAAAAAGGAATCCCATAACGATGACATGACACATGGTAATAGAAAGTCAAAGTACAGAGTATACTAGGGTCTGCTTGACCCTTTAATGGTGAGCTTATAATGCCCTTTACTACATAATGAACGGCTAAACAGTGGGTTACCACCAGGTGTCTATTATCTACTATACTGGGGCAAGCCTCAGTGGGGAAATGACATTTCTTCTCTTGGAGGAAGAATAAGATGTTCTTGACATTTTTGGTCCTCTCTCAGTAGACTCTCTGTCCCCTTTCTTTCCAGATGACATTATAATCATCTAACAGAGAAATTACAATTCAGAAATGTCAAGCAGGTATATTTATGAAAGTGAGGAAAAGGCTGCACACTCATAGCCACGATACAGGATCATTTATTAAATGAATGCCAATGTTTCGACCTGGAAAGGTCTTCTTCAGGGAAGCAGGTATAGGCTATTAAAGAAGAAGGAGGGGGCCTACAGTTTCAAATAAACTGAATACATAGTTTCAAAAGCTAAAAACTTTATATTGGTTTGTTTACTGTTGAGTGAGAAAACAATGTTGCACATTAAGTTAATCATCTGGGGACCCCCAAAAATAATGTGGGGACCCCCCTGGGGGTCCCGACTCACAGGTTGAGAACCACTGACCTAGCTAGCCTCAAGCTGAGGTGAAGGGTACACAGTGTTTGGACTAAAAAAGGATTTCCTTCGGGCAGTAGTTTAAATCTGAATAAAATAGGAACAATTACATTTGTTAGCGGTACTAAGGCACCGGGTGTGATTTTTGCAGTTTTTCTATTTTTACTTTTGTTTTGCTTGTCTGCCTTTATTGATAGGCTTTAAGTGGAAATGGACAGGAAACAGGGAGAGAGAGATATGGAGGAGACATGCAATAAAGATCATCAGGAACGGCAATCGAACCTGCCGCAATGCACTGTCAGGCTAGTACGTTACGTTAGAGCCTTAATGCCCGGTCCGGGCCATATGCAGATTTGTTTAAGGCGCATTTGCTTCGTTTTTGACTCAGTTTGTAGATTCCATCTCTCTTCTTCCATTGTGTGTCAGTCTGACACATGGGTGTCCCACAGGTAGGATCACACCTGTCACCTCATATTTAAGACAAGCAGATTCATGCTACTTGCAGAAGTTTGGGAACCATACTGTAATTCTGGGTTGTTGTATCACAGAAAGGCAGTGGACGGGAGGAGTTGTGGGGTGGTGTCAGTTGAACCACAGCAGTGTTTAGTGTTTAGTCCCAAAGCTACCAATAAATATTATATTCTCGATTTACTAAATCACAGAATGTGTTTGTTAATTTGTCTCTCATCCCTCAAGACATTAGTTGATAGAGATGTACAATATGAAACAAGAGGAACATTGTCAATGATTATCCAGTATGTTCATGAATAATATATCAAGCTGTATGTAAATGGTAATTAATTATGAATTGATTCATTCTGTTTACAGTGCAGAGGGGATGATGATAAGGGTGGGGGCAGAGAGATAGAGAAAGACACATGAACAGTGAACACATGCCCCCCTCTGGTCATTAGTTCTTTTTTTTTTTTTACTGCCAGGGGAATGTGTTTTATAATAATTATTTGTTTATACAATAAAATAAAATAAACTATATTATTTTATATAATGTTATTATTAATTGTTAATCACGACACTAAGGTGTTCTGAGGCTGGTGCCGAAAGAATAAATAACTGAGCCTTTGTCTTGCAGCGAGGAAACCTTTTCTACTGTAACTTGACTTTTTGCTGTGGCTGAGCACCCACTGCTTATAAAAGCCTCCTGAGGAAGCGCACCTGCCTTTCTTTTGTATGTTAATCACCTTAACCCTGGTCCCTGGCATCCCTATTGTGGGCAAAATTGTTCAAATGTTTACATTTTATTTTTGCATAAAAAAGAAACAAAAAAACTGCATATCTCCAAGCTCTTGTAGGGTTTTTAGATTGGCTATTTTAGCTATTTGTTGTATGATGAAGTACTGTATAGGCTATAGGGCTGAAGTGGTTAAGCCCTGTGTAGTCTCGCGTGGCCAGACTGGTGACGCCGCAATTTGGAAATGCTCCCGTCATACAGTAAGAATAACGGAAGAAGAACGATGAGTAACCGGTTAAAGCGGAAGTGAAGCCTCCTCCTCACTTCCGTTTCCGTCTCACATCCCACACATTTATCATTATATAAATAAAAATCATCTAAGCATATTTAGTTTGCTGTTTAGCGGAAATTACATTTTAAAATATATTTTTGTGAATGGAAATGCCAGCTGCCATTACTCACTGTTCAGGATCTGTAGTTAGCATTCGGAGATTGTGGAATAGTTGTCTGGCTACGCGAGACTAAGCCCTGTGGGTTGTTTGCAACTCTTCACAGAGAGAAATACAGAGAGATTTGAGAAACAGACAAAGAAATGGACTGAGAAAGGAATAAACTGTATAGATGAAAGACGAGACACAGAGGAAGAAGGGCTGGGTGTTAAAGCACGGAATAGCTAACAAAGACCATCTGTATAAAGCTGCTTTAGCATTATCTTTCCATTGGCGGATAATGGAGTAACTCGAGAAGCAGATTAACATGAGAATAATGGACTGCTTTTATATTATAGCGCTAATAGTCTTCCGTTCAAAGTATTTTACAATGTAAGCAATGCCTCCCATTCATGCACCCACACGCACGCACACACACACGCACACACACACACACTGACGGCAGAGGCAGACATGCGAGATACCAATCTAATCATCAGGAGCAGTTAGGTGTTTAATGTCATTGACCAAGGGGATCGAACTTTGACACAATGTTAAGGGGAGCCAGGAATCAATCAGGGAACATTCCAGTTCCCTGACAGCCACTCTACAACTGACTATACCATTCTTAATTCATGAATAATGGTACAGGATCTCTCTTTAGTACGTCCATGTAGGTAGGTGTGGGACGTCCCCATGATCGATGCCTGTGTGTTGGTTCCCACAGTACAGTACAAGCTTTTTGGCCGGGAGTTCTTGGTGTCGGTGACAGTGCAACTCAGGTTTAGGGTTATAAATGTCAAAAAAAAAGGTAAAAATGGTATTCAATAAAATTGCCAGCCTAAAATGTCCTTGTGTGTTAGTGTGTGTGTGTGTGTGTGTGTGTGTGTGTGCGTGTGTGCGTGCGTGCGTGCGTGCGTGCGTGCGTGCGTGCGTGCTTGCGTGCGTGTGCGTGTGCGTGCGTGTGCGTGTGCGTGCGTGTGCATGTGAGGGATAAGGGGTCAGGGTGTCGACCTGTAGACCTGAGCATTTTAAGAGTATCAGCACTGACAGAGAGATGGAGTGACAGGGTTGACTGAGCTACCAGTGGTGCTGAATAAGACCTGTAATAGGCTATTACTGCACACTCAACCTATCTGAGAGAGACAGCGAGAGAGAGCGAGAGAGATAATGATTGACTGGCAGACAAAGGTGAGGCGGCCAGGAGTCAGAACAGAACAAAAAGGCTCTGGAGAGATGAGGAGTGTTTAGCAGCTTCTGTGCGGAGCAGATAAAAGCACTCACGTCTCTGATGTCAGGTCCTACAAAACACTCTGGTTTTCTCAACGCTTCCTTCCTCTTCTCAGGTCAGGTGGACAGAGGACGGATGAAATAGATTAGAGAAGATTGTGCGAGTGTTCATGTGCATGTGTGCGTGTGTACGTGAAATATATTGTCGTTGTCGGGTGGTAACCCGACAATGTCCAAAACCGTTTGTTTTGTATTTATCAATTATCATTTTAAAAATGATTTAAACAAGTGAAAACAGCCGATCTAAAAGCACACAACGCCTCGCACCGCGAGGCGTTGTGTGCTTGTCAGAGATGGGGACTCGAGTTAAAGACTCGTCACTCGAGTCGAATCGAGTGACACTTTTGGCGACTCGTCACTCGACTCGGACTCGCCCCTCAAAAACTCGTGACTTGACTCGACTCGTGCTCATAAGACTCGTTAAGTTCACGAGTCTTATGAGCGGTGCTTAAAATAAAGATTGTTCACGACGTGAACAATCTTTATTTTAAGCACTATAATGCATGACAAGCACGACAAATATTGCCTTTCCTTCTCCTTTCTTCTTTCTTTCTTCTCTGTTGCGCGGCTGCGCGCCGCTGTGCTGCTGAGTGTTGCGCACGGAGACAGCGGCGACCGCGTTGTTTTTCCCAACGTACTTAAGCGCAACGGTGGGGGCCAGGAGCGCTTCGCTGTGTTCACTTGGACCGCGCGCAGCTCAGGGCCGTTGGGAAAACCGCAGTCTGTCTCGCAAAGCGTGGCAGACACAGCCGTCTGCATGGACCTTTCATCCTAAGATTTAAATATTAAAACGGCGAAATAAAACATATATGTTTAGCTCATCATCAGCTATTTTACTTCAGCTAACCTGGCATTTGTTCAATAATTGTATAAAATGATAGGATTATCTGTGAGAACCTGCTTATCTAACGTCGGGTTTCTCTCCAGAGCGCAGCCTCCTCTCGTAATAATATTAATAATGTTCCACTACCACCAGCTGCAGCTATATAGGTCTAATAGCTGAGCTCATTAACCCCTCGTAAGTTAACTTATTGTTTAAAGCAGTAACGTGAGGTGACCATGCCCAGTAGCCCTACTGTTACACTGCTAGAGGATTATTAAATTGTTTTTTGTATCTGTTGCGCTCGCACGTATAGGCTATAGTGCGTCTTTCCAATCTATATCTAGACGCCGACGCGCCATGACAAGGTGGATTAATAGCTTGCAACTCTGATTTTTTGGGAGCCTTATAGGCTAAACAATATAAGCCATAGTTGATTTTGAGAGGTTTATAGGCTGAACAATAAACCTACAGTAGCCTAGGCCTAGGCTGTTAGTTCAGTAGCAGCAGTAGGCAGGACAGCTGCTGCATGCAGCCTTTCAGAATAAGATTTAAATATTAAAACGGCGAAATAAAACACATATGTTTAGCTCATCATCAGCTATTCTACTTCAGTTAACGTGGCATTTGTTTAATAATTTGATAAGATAATAGGATTTTCCGTGAGACAGTGCTTTTCTAGCGTCGGGTTTTCACTTTTTTCTCCGGTGGGCTCTTCTCTTCATGATGTCAATTCCACCAGCTGCATCTACTAATTAACCCCACGTAATTATTGTTCAAAGCATTAACGTGAAGTTATGCCAAATATGCCCGTAATGTTACAGTTGTGCTGTCAGGATTCTTCACAGCACTGCAGTAACTTTAAAAAAGAAAAATAGCTTTTAAAAAAGCAGGAGGGGAGTGGAAATGAAAGGGGAAAAAAACTTTATGCTAAAGAAGTAAAAGAAAAGCTTTATTTTGGAATAAAGATTATGTTGAACCACGTTTATTTTTTTTTATTTATATCTTAACTAAAACTGCTATTGAAAATGATGCTGTATCAATGACTAAGTAATGTATCAATCCTGACATAGGCCTACTGTCTGTTTATATTAATACAGTAAAGGAGTGATCATGAATACAATCATGCACTTGCCAGTACAATTTAATTAATATAGTATATTAATTATACGCCGGCAACAAACGTTTACGACAGTGATGTAAAATGTATTCCCAGGTCCAATCCCCACTGAGAGTACACGTCGCTATGGTAACCAGTAGCGATACGTTTTACGGCAGTAACTGCAGTAAAGTGTTATGTTGCTTACTGTCCAGCTCTGGCGGCTTCTTCAAATAGAAAAATTGTGATTGCTTCGCAATTCCTATTAAAAACAACATTTGAGTACTTGTCTAGCTCAAGCTGTCTTAGGAAAATGTCAGTACAGATAGCTACAAAGGTCTACAAAAAGGATTTAAGTGTCAAGCAAGCAACTGAAGTGTGGCTGGTTTTGGGATTATTTTATTCATTGGATGATGATCGGACGGCCGGGGACCCTGCTACTATTGGACATAACTGCGTTGCTTCCAAGGAACTTTCACCGAGGAAGGAGAGGCAGGAGGTCTACTTCAGAGCTGTTTTCTGGGGGAAATGGATCCATTATTATTAATCGTGGAACATTTAACAGCCTCCGTAGCGTGATTGTGAGTACATACATGCATGTGTCTTTCCTAATTTAGCCTGCCATGGCTTCTGGCTGCTGCTGTAGCTGTATCTGTGAGTACCGGGTGATCATGATGCGCCATCTAACTTTTTCAGCTGGAGGCTAGATCATTATAAAAAATAATAAAAAAAGATATATATGTATATAAAGACTCGTAACTCGACTCGGACTCGCCACTTAAAGACTTGAGACTCGACTCGACTCGTCCCCCACGTCCCCCAGAGACTCGACACTCGACTCGGACTCCTCCCCCAAAGACTCTTGACTCGACTCGACTCGTGATCACGAGACTCGTGGGCATCTCTGGTGCTTGTAGATCGTCTGTTTTCACTTGTTTTGTGCAACAGCCTTGTATGATGAAGCAGGGCTTTACTTTGTGAAAGAATGTACAAATTTGAAACTTGGAGATACGCGGTTTCTGCCCGACAGTGACGATATATTTTACGAGCACGGAATCAGCGAGGATCATTTTGACGCTATTAACATAATCGGACATCTTGTTGGAAATGTCAATGTAGTGTTCAAACGTTCACATGTGGCAACATATCTGTTCTATCAGATCCACCTCTTTCGGTTCCTGTTTTTGTACCATATGGGAATGTGCCAATGTTCGGCAATGTACATTACATTCTATTATTTCAAGTGTTTCTGAAGTCCCAGTAAAATGTCATGAACCAAATCAACTGTTGCACTTTTTACATGGACTTTAATTCTAGAGCAATAAGCACAAGAATACCAGAATGCGATCAGCTCCTGGTTGGTGCTTGAACAGACAGCAGCTTGTGCAGAGTTGAACATGAACATAAACATAGAACATATTTTCAATTAACACATTGGATTCATTTTAATGTGTATTTTCAAATGTTTAACCACGTAAACCCACAATTCTTACAGATGGGGAAAGCGATATTGTTTACTTAAAATGGTGCCATGGCTGTTAAATATCTCTATATTCTGATATTTCTTCTCCCTGTCTCTTCAGCTCTTTAGTAAACAGAAATATATATTTTTTCTATCTCTCTTCTTTCATCAGAAGAGAGCTGTAGTTTTTCCAGCTGGCCAAAGGTGACCCCAACCCGGTTGGACTAGGTCTACTTGACCTCCTGTCACTACTGTTATTTACTAGGCTAATGTTTCAACTTGTTAATGTTAGTCCTACAGCTTGTGTGGCTGACTATATCTAACCACTTACTGTGTAATAAAATGGACTAAGCTCTGTCACGGTCCGCTCCTCTGGACCGTTGACTTGTGTGACAGTGTTTTTTAGTTTTGGACTTTTACCTGGTATTCTTGTTTTGTATTCTTAAATCGTTATGTACAATGCTGTACACTGTGTATCTTATTTTGTAATGTGTGTTCCTGTAGTTGCAGTTTGAGTTTGAGTTTACACCAGTGTACCTTTATTTTGTAGTATTGCTCCCAGTGTTTCCTGCCTGCCTCGTTTTCCGTTTCCTGCCTTGTCTCACCTCCCTGTATAAGTGTAACCCTAGTCACCTGTGTCCTGTTTGCCTGTTAGCCTATCCCAGTGTTGATTGTATGTTTGAGTTCACCTGTGTCTTTTTATATGTGTCATGTCTATATATATGCCCCAGTGTGTTTAGTTAGCTTGTCAGATCGTCACTTCATGTCAGTGTTCTTATGTACTGTAATTTGGCTGCAAGCCATTCTGTTATAATACGTCCTTGTTTTGCCTGCACCATTTTATGGGAAGTTTAAGTTGGAGAATAAACCACCTGAATTGAGATCCGTGCCTGTTTGTCGATTGTCGTACTGCATTTGGGTCCTCTGAACTCTGAACCCTGGCAAGCTCACAATGCGTCACATTGTTGTAAAATATGTGACCCAGCATGAGCCACAACCAGTCATTGCAATTGTTTGCTTTTTTTTTTTTATTATTATTATTATTTCATATGAGAGACAAAATCATATTGAAAGAATGAGATATTGGTTAATTAGATTGAGTGTATACTACAGTATAGTTTTGAAATTACAGCTTATAGATCTGAAGTCAAGTTAAAAACCTTAATAATATAATATTGACCTAGACCGAAGTCTTTCAAAAGTCTTGTAGTGTAAGGCAGACATAAGAAAAGTTAGTCAAGCTGGCTGCTTGTGATTGACAGATGTTTGTTATCAAGATGACAGACAGGCACCTCAGGAAGGAATAGGCAATTAGGCAGCAGACATGTTTTATGTTCTTGTCAACTGAAAATTACTTAATATAGATCGACAAAGGAGACTGGCTGAATGGGATGGAACACTCACAAAACAACACTGTAATGTGTTGTGTCATGTGGTTTTCGCTGGGCTAGACTCCCTTTAAGTTTGTGTACGTGCGTGCTTGCGTGCGTGTGCGAGAGAGAGAGAGAGAGGGGGGGGGGAGAACATTAGGATTGCTTAAGATTCAGGGTGGCTACGATGGATGTTAATTCTAATGAATTATTTGCATAGGGTCGTTTCAGCAAGACAGCAGGGACGTTAATTTACAGATGGCTGATGATGACACACTGGATGCCTGACTCTCCCATTAACCAGCCTCCTTAATTTGCTCATTATTTACCGGGTTTGCCACCCAGAGAAGACTCCAGAGGAGCCTGGCAACTGGCAAGAGGATGGAAATGATTGAGGAAAATGATGAGAGAGCTGGAAGGGATCACACAGAAGTGGTGATGGTAGAGGACAAGATGTGATGAAGATGAGTAACAGAATATATAATGGTGAAGGAATACAAATAATAAACCTTACTTTGTTCACAAATTCAATTTAACAATTATTACAATTTTGTGAAAGTCTATCAGACCCGTAAGGGTCCATTCGGACCCCTGGTGAGGCACAGTAGTAAACCCTAACCCTCAGAAAGAATAGACTCAGCACAGACAGTCGTCATGGTTCAATATCAGAGGATAAGTGCAATCGGCAGCTCAAACAAACCCACCTTATTCACCGCCAAAGCAGATGAAAACACAGGGGTTAAATATATGCAACCCCGGTGTTAAGCGAGGCTGAGCGAGCATACAAAACAATCACAAAGACCCACAAGACAAGCAGAAAGAGCAGAAGGCGGTTTGTGTCTGAGCAGCCTGTTGATCCTCTCTGCCCCGTTGCATTTTAATACAAATATCTTTTCCACTTGCCCTCCGGAGCACCTGCCTTCTATCTTCACCCAGACAGACAGCTTGACTGTGATGCTGACAATGATGCTAAGATTACTGGCTCTGACATGTTTTTGTTGTTGTGTGTTATACACAGTTGTCCACTGGTTATACAATAGATAGCAACATACAAATTGGTATAGTGTAAATACAAACCCTGAAATGAAATAATATAGATTTAGATAGAATAAATATAACTGCTGAAATAAATGTAATGAAGGCTTAGCTGTGGCGTAACTACAGTTCCCCATGGCCTCATTAGTTTCTTGTTAATAATCTAGATTCTACAGTTGCAAATAAGTGAACGTATTTTGACCTTAACCATCACCCTCAGAGGGTAAATGAATATTCCTATCTCAAATGGCAAGGGATAAAAGCATTCCTTTATCCATCAATGTGCATTATGCAGAGCTTAGCATGATACCAATCTTCTCAGTGGGAACTATTTAATTTATTTAATTCCAGCAGCAGCCTCTAATTTCCCTCTTTTGTCGGTGATCGGCAGAGAGAAACACACTCAAACTTTTAAAATGTGCTTTAATCAAAGTTTACTCTGGGTAGATCATAAGCCCTGAATGCAGGTCTCAAAGGGGTAAAATGTCACAGAAGCAGGGAACATAAGCAGTACTTTCCGTACCGTTAGATTTTTATGCGCGTGGCCTCAGTGGCACTGCGGGAAGTTGCCTTGAAGATTCCCCATATGCATTCATTTCCGTCATCGTCTGCATTCATTATCAGGTTCAGGGTGAAATGTTTTTATTGGTCTGCAAGGCCATGCAGTCTAATTAAACTTCACGAATTCTCTTGACTCAGTCAAACTTTTATTATTCAAAAGTCATATCAATTGCAAATATAATACGAGGTGCATCTGTTCCCTGTCTCTTCGAGGAGAATGCAATATGAGGATAACCTTGTCTGATGACAATGATGAATTTTCAGCATTTACTTTATACAGATCGTGACCTATAAACAATTCAGTTTTTCGTTGTTGGTGAGTTGTCCTGTTCTTGTGAGCTCCAGTATGTTGTCTATATTATCTATCAATTAGTACTGATGAGTAATCAGTTTTTCATTGTAGATGAGTAAAGCCCTTTGCACCCAGGCGCGTTTAACCGCACGGATAAAACGGACAATATATTCTTTTGAAAAGAAACAATGATTCTCTATGACCTCATGCACACAGGCTCCGAATTAGCTGTGCGACGAGTGGCTGCCGCCGTGCGTTTTTTTCTCGATCGAAACCAGTTCGATTCGTGCGTCTTGTCGCATGCGGTAAAAAACTCATCACTCCTTTTATGACTCCTTTTTGGATCCGCAGCGCCGATTCCGCACAGCCTTGCACACCAAATCCTGTGTGTAAAGGGCTTTAACATGTCCTGTTCTTGTGAGCTCCAGTATGTTGTCTATATTATCTATCAATTAGTACTGATGAGTATCACATTTTGCATAATAAATACAACTACTTACTGTAAAACCTACAGTATATAATACTTCATCGAACCACTAGGGATACTTGGTCCCCTCCTGTTTTCTGACTTTAACAAATCTCTTTGCCAAAAATGTACAAGCTTCCAATGAGTTGCATTGAGTTGTATTGCGATGCGTTGTGAAATTGTAGATTGGCTATTTTCACCAAATGCTTGCTTATTTTTGCACAATATGTTCGCCTATTCAAGGTCATCTTTATTTCACCGCCAGTCCTCAAAAAGTGGATGAAATTCTAATCTGTTTAGCTAAAAGCTAAAAAATAAAGAAAAGACATACAAGTCAGACAAACCCCCCCCAAAACTCAGTGTTACATAATATGTGCATGGATGAAAGCAATAAGGAGTCAGTACATATTCTATTTAATCCTAATGTCAAATAATATTAAGTGCCGGTATTTCAGACATGCATAACATCACTGTCGGGCAGAAACCTCGTATCTCCAAGTTTCAAATATTTATGTTCATAAAGTAAAGCCCTGCTTCATCATATACAAGACTGTGCGAGGCGTTGTGTGCTTGTAGATCGTCTGTTTTCACTAGTTTAAATAGTTTTTAAAATGATAAATACAAAACGAACGGTTTTGGACATACAAGGTTTCCACCCGACAACAACGATAAGGTACATGGATAAAAGAAGTAAGAAGCATGGCTTCAGTGTAAATGTAGAAGTAGAACTACTGCAACATATGGTCATATGTCCGTGTACAGCAGGACAGTAAATCAAAGCTGTCGGCCATTCTAGTCTGGCCAGTGTAGTGACTTAGGGCCGGATGGCAGCTCCAACTGTCTGGTGGTACGGCTGGCAATAATACGCTATGCCATGGCCAGCCGTCAGGATGCTCTCAGTGATGCTGTTGTAGAAAGACATCAGTATTAATTATGTACAGAGGCTTACCTTGAATTCCTTTGGGGAGGCCGCAACAGTACAGGCATTGTTGTGCCTTTTTCAGCATGTGTCGTGTGGGTGGCCAATTTAAGGTCATCTGCAGTATACTGTATACCAATGGACCTTAAACTGGTTGAGCCTGTAGAGTGCAACTGTGCATGCTCTCTCCTCTGCCTGCTTGGTCAGCTTAGTCTATGATCAGGTCTTGGTCTTTCCCGGCTCTGAGAGTGAGGTTAGCGCCGATGTAAGCTGTCAATTGTTGGCCATCTCGTTGGCCTATTATGACAAGCCCAGAATACGAACACTAGGGTTCATGAGGTTAAATTAAAGACTGACACCTGGGGTTTATCCTGAAGCTGGCATAGAATCATAAGAAATCCGTCTTCAGCCACATCTGTTGTCTCATAAATCTTCCGGGAGCAGCCTCACTGTGACGGTGGCAGAGCAGAGAGGCTTGATAATTAGACTGCAAACAAAGACGGTTGGAACGCGTCACTGAAGAATTGCTCCCTCCTGTCAGAAAGAATTCTGCTCACACCTCGTGCAAGTGAAAAAAAAAAAGCCTGGATAATTTGTGGAAGTACACAGTTCAATGTTTGTGTCTCAGCTCAGTGCCAGATTGTCATAAAATAGTGAGAGATTTAGATGATTATATTCAATAATGGCAAAATGCTTGCATAAAGCTGATTCTCTGTAATGGAGAGAGAAATCTTAACTGTTATGCTAGATTTGAACACATTGAACGCTCTTCAGAAACAATTTTGCCATCAAGAAGAGACCGAGGGAATTGGTTTGTAGTTCCATATCGACAGTGAAAAATATTATTAAAATAAATGTGTTCTCTGCACTTGTACTGTAGGTTCGTTGCGTATAGATCCCTGAAGTCTCACAGAATTCTATTGAGGTCTTTCTTTGATTTGTTATTCTGTAAATTATTAATGCAACTTCTGGTTTAAATTGGAAAACAAAACAAGGCCGTGGGCTTCTACAATTAAACCCCAAGTCTTTGTAAAGATACATTTAATTGTATTCTTTAAGCAAATTAATTATGCTCTTGTTCACCTTGACTTATCCCCAATGACAAATGGATTTCTTAATATGCTGTATGCTAAAAACAAGCCATTAAGCCTGAAACTAATCAAGACATTCATGGTGTGTTGCTTTGGAAGTCCTGCAGGGAAACTGGCCTAATGTGTTCTGGAAGACTGTTAGAATCAGAATCCCATGTGTTTACCAAATAACATGTGCACTGAATTTGACATGTTGCAACAATTACGCAATTAAGGCACATGGGGAGCAAGAAAACACATGCACGGTGGAGAGGCGGATGTACAAGACAGTTGTTGTTGCAGATCGACATAGCTAACATCTCAGGCAGTTATAGGGACTGAGGAGAGACTTCCCAACATATATTTGTTATTGTTCGGATCTTGTATAATTGTTTGCCATGGGTAATATGTTGGGTGGAATTAATATGCATTCATTGTGGCTTACTGGTTAGAAGGCATGACCAGCAGAGCCCAAGAGTGCTGGCAAAGAACAGCCAACAGGCTACGAGGACTTTGTGTTCGGAATCTGTGGACCTATGAGTTCACGAGTCTCAGATAAACCATACCGTATTATGAGTACTCTGGAGAAGTGTTTTGGCCGACCTGCTTTCAAGGCTAAAGCCAGGGAAAAGCTATTCACATGCAGGACGGAGAGGAGAAAGGGAGAGCATAGGATCCTATGCTGCCGAGCTGCACAGAATAATCCAATACAGCTATCTCACCGTCCCGGATCATATCCAGGAGCTGTTGGTGCTACAATCCTTTGTTCAAGGTCTCCGTCCAGAACAAAAGCATGTCCGCCTGTCCAGCCCACGGTCATTCCACTATGCCCTCAAAGAAGCAAATGCTCTACTTTGTGTTACTGACTTCGACTGCCCCTGGCCTACATAATCCAAGCCGAGTGGAGGAACTGGCGGAGGGCCAGTACAGTGGGTGTCTCCAGTCTCTCACAAGAGCTGCCAGAAAGACAGAAGAAAGGCCAAAGCAACTGGTCCAACGAATTGGTCTGGCTGCTACTGGTATGGAGAACTGCATTAAAACATGGCCAGTTCCGATGTCATTGAGCCCCTCATTCTCTGCTGCTGTAACTACTCACCGTGGCGCAAGTTCAACCAGCTACACAGAAGCACTGTTTAAATACTAGACTACTAGAAGTCTAGTAGCACTTTTTAAATACTAGACTTCTCAAGCATGTTCACACGCACACGCACGCACGCACGCACGCACGCACGCACGCACGCACGCACGCACGCACGCACGCACGCACGCACGCACGCACGCACGCACGCACGCACGCACGCACGCACGCACGCACGCACACACACACACACACACACACACACACACACACACACACACACACACACACACACACACACACACACACACACACACACACACACACACACACACACACACACACACACACACACACTGACACACGCACACTTTACTCAGAACAGAAACGTGGACAGATAGCACAACATTCCCAGCTTTGAACAGGCTGTGTAAAGGGTCTTCAGTCTGTCTCAACGTTTTGCCTTGGGAGTTGTTGCCCATAAAGGCTTTTTTTTTTAATGAGCTGTTGTAAAGAGACAGTAAAGCTAAACGGACGCATTATTGATTCCAGCTATGGAACCATGAATGTGTTAATGGCCAGAATGCGTGGCAAAGTGTTTTAGGTATAGATCATAGTCAGAGAAGATATAAAAAACTATTGAAGGCCTTGTCAAGAGATAAGAAGGCAGATGGGAGGTTTATGATTGAACATCATTCCAAAGCATTGGCGTCACATAAAAAACATTATCCAGCTTAGCAGCCACCATTGTACATCTGAACTGAGTCCAACACCCAGGGAAACACATGCACATTCTGTTCAACACTTCAGTGTTTACAAAATAATGGGATAAAATGCCTCAAAACTATTTCTAATCTCTCTCATTTACGATATCAGCAGGACCCAAAGACATGAATGCTTTCCAAAGGCAGAACTTATGATTTATTTTACCTTTACTGAGTGGCAAAGATTAACGGCTGCTTTCATAGCAGCACGGCAGCATTCTACTTCATATCTAGAAGCCTGAGTTTATCAAGTAACCTGGCCTCCAATAACACCGGCAGTGACCTCTGTCGCCACATTTCCGTGTCGCAGTTGCCTAGCTTTCACTTATACAGGCATCGTTAACGTGGTGTTGAGGAAAGGGGCTTATAGGAGAAGAACAATGGTGGTTTGAGTGGAACCGATCCAGTCCTTAGTTTACGATAATATACTTTTGGTGTGGGAAATAGGCCATGAAGTTGCTCAATAATATTGGTTCATTTCCCAACAGCTACTGTAGTTTAAAATGTTAATAACAATCAGGAGTTGCCATTCAGTTATGAGGGGATAGCAACCGCCTAATTCTTGCAGTCAGGGATTACTCTTGCGCGCATGCGTGCATGTGCGTGTGGGTACGTGTGCATTTGCGTGTGAGTATGTGTGCATGTGCGTGTTTGTCTTTGAGATAAAGTTTGCATTCTGCTGGTGTAGGATATCATCGTTGTCGGGTGGAACCCTTGTATGTCCAAAACCTTCCTTTTTTTCGTTATTATTTAAAAAAAAAGATTTAAAATAGTGAAAATAGACGATCTACAAGCACGTGTGTACTTTTGTTGTGTGTACTTTTGTGTGACACAGCAGGGCTATAATATATGAAAAATCGTACGTATTTGAAACTTGGAGATACAAGGTCTCTGCCCGACAGTGATGACATGCAGCTATGATGTGACAGAGCAGTGCTGTCCTAGCTGATGTATTGGGGAACCTGCTCAAACCACAGGTGCACCTCTTGTGTCTCTCTGGGAGTCAGAAATGACTGCCACCGCTGGGCGACACCTGGGAATTGTTAGAGGGTATTGCCGCTCGCTGCTCACTCTGTCATTTTGATTTATGCCCTGCCACCTCGGTATGGCCATTGTTAGCAGCATAACGTCGCTGTCGGGCAGAAACCTCATATCTCCATATTTATTTTTCAGGCATATTGATGATGACGATCTACTCTACTGTATTGATCAGCTTTTTTCACTATTTTTAAATGTTTTTAAAACAATAATAAAAAAAGGACCGCTTTTGGCCATACAAGGTTTCCACCCAACAGCGACGGTAAAGTCCACGAAATGAGACTTGCAGGAACTAATTTCCCAGCACAGTTTCCCAGAAACAACAGCTCCTCGTGGGGTGAACACTGCTCAGGAAAAATACCTAGCTTTAATTTAACTACAAATGGATAAATGAACACTGGGGAATGTACTGTGTAGGGCTTTCTGACTGACAGGGAACAATTGCTCGCTCATCAGGAAGCAAATGGCCACAGCATGGACTCAACACAACGGCCACAAAGTTTAATCCTCAGCTGAAATCGATGGAAGCAACGTTAAGGTGTAATGGGTGTTCCATGAGCCTAAAACAAAGCACAGCACCACCCGTGTGTGTGTGTGTGTGTGTGTGTGTGTGTGTGTGTGTGTGTGTGTGTGTGTGTGTGTGTGTGTGTGTGTGTGTGTGTGTGTGTGTTTTCTGTGCCAATCTTAAAACACTTTGGCTGCCGTTTACACCAAAATGCATAAATCTGTTAAAATCATCTGCATAAATCATTGTTTAATATCAGACGGCTGTCTACACCCCGCACTAATGCAGGGACTCAATTTCCCATAATCCTCAGTGAGATGAGGCCACCCGGACATCCAGGTTTTCCATTCAGACCAATGGTAGAGAATTCAGAAAAGTGGATTTATCTCGGATTCTACTCCCATATTGAGTTGAGTCTGGGTGTATAGAGGCTTTTTTCCAACGGACCATAACTAAAGAACGGATCGTTGCGGTCGCAATTCTTCTTTACAGGGCGAGAGGAGACATGTTTGTTGAATGTTACAAACAACGCTGGCGGAGTTGCATTCTTTTGCAGTTATAAAAACTACCTGGCAGGAAGTTAGGTACCCTCACAAGTCTCTAAATACTTTGCTCAACAGAGGCTGATGAATCTCCCAGCTTACTTTGCTAAAACTGGGGGGAAACAATTGGAGAGTAAAACAAATGAAAGTGCATCGCAGTACCAATCCAAAGCTTTTAGGCATGGGTTTGTTTGTGGCTGTTCTCGCTGCTGGTCTAGCCACTGCCTTGCATTTAGAAGTCCCCAGATGTATCTGTAGGTGGAGATAAAGTATAATTGGCAACCAGCGTATTCATGTGAACTTAAAGTAAGTGTGTCAGTTAACTACTGGACACCAGTGTACAGCACTGAGAACCCCTGATTAGACAATGACAACTGAATCAGTAATTAGGGTGCAAAGAGAAAGGCAGGGAGGGGGGAAGGGTTCAACAATGATTAACAAAGCTTCTTTCTTGGCCCAGGGTATTTCTAACAGTGCTTTTTTTAACAGTACTTTGAGTTCGCCCTGCGTTGCCACCAGCCCGTGTCGTCCACTGAGGATAGTTTGCGCCTTCTGAGCACAGACACACAGTCAGCTTACATTGCCCAAGGCTGGTCAGACCACAGGTATCGTCAGCACTTTGTTAATTAGACCACAGATGTCATCACTTGGAGATGATTATGAATATGGACAGGCACACATACCTCCCCTCCAATCAGCGCTGGCCGAGGGCTATGCGCTGTCCATGGTGCTGATTCTGCTGAGGTCTCTTCTCAGCTCTCAGCTTCACCCTAACCTCCCCCCCTGGTCTGTCTGGTCGGGCCCATAGCGGCACTCCGCAATACATCCAGTCTAATGAAATGCGTGCAGATCCAGTTAGCTCGTCTTCAGTGGGGTTTATGAGCGCTGAGAGGTGCTGCAAGCAAAAAAAAAAAAAAAAAAAAAAGGCAAACCATGAACAATTTGCATGATTGAGACAGGAACACGAGGGGCCTGTGTGTCTCCAATATGCTACATCACATCCTGTAAGTGCTGCAGCCGGTTGACGCATCATTTGGTGCTCCAATATTGAATGAGTGTCACCGCTCTGGGGGCCGGAGTTGTTCAGATTTATGCGTTACACACTACCTGTGTGCGGTTCACTGCGCCGACTGTAGTAAAGCAGACATATTCTATATACCTCAGCCTCCGTTCATGTTCCACCCTTCAGACAGACAACGGTTTTACAACCGGCTTTCGTGTTTCACCATGCCGGCCGTGCAGTGAAACAGAGGTAGCCTATACATCAGTCTGAGTCCATTTTTCATTAGCTAGATGGACAACACAATGAGCCTAGGCGCCGTGGGAAATCATCTGGGGGAGCGGCAGTCAAGCGTGGCGTAGCACTAAATGGATCTGCCTACAGGAAAAGGCCACTTGTCAGAATCCTTACTAAACCTGTGGTAGCCTATGTGTGCTGCTTGCGCTGTCATACTGGCTGCAACTTAAAAGGCAAGTGGAAGAAACACAGAAACAACGGTTTATTAAGTAACGCAGAAGTCTGGCACAAACAATGCACGGTTTGATTGCGACCGTAGGTCGCATTTACTACCAAAACCTCCACAGGCTGTCCGTGAGTGACAGCGCAGCAGTGAGTTGGATGCAATCTTACCTGGTGGGGAGGGAACAGGTGGTGGAGATTAACGGTACCCTGTCCCCCCCCCCTCCCAGTAAGCTGTGGTGTTCCTCAAGGTAGCATACTGGGACCTCTGTTGTTCCTAATATATGTGAACGACATGGCATCTGCTTGTGACTGCAACCTGTTCCTGTTCGCGGATGACTCGGCTCTCCTAGTCTCGGGCAAGGACCACTTGCAGGTTGAAAAGACACTTAACTCTGAACTAAGTAAGATCTGCACATGGCTTAATGACAACAAATTATCAATTCATCTGGGAAAAACTGAGTCCATCCTCTTTGGATCAAATCATAACCTCAAAAAAGTCGATAACTTCACAATCAAAGTGGGTGACAACACGAAAAAACGAAATCTCTTACTTAGGATGTATCCTTGAAGCTAATCTTTCCAGTGAAAAGATGACTTCTAAAGTAATAAATAAAATCAACCAACGGACTCGTTTCCTACAGAGGATCGCCCCAATGGTCAATTTCAACACACTGAAGACCATAGCTGGTGCAATAATCCAGCCCCTCTTTGACTACGGAGTCCACGTATGGTATCGTGACGCCCCACAAGCCCTAAAAACTAAACTCCAAACAGCCCAAAATAAACTAATTAGGGTCCTACTTCACCTTCCCTATCAGACTCACCTCACCGCTACTCACCAGTTAAGAGTGGGGTGGCTCAGAGTAGATGACAGAGTACAGCAACTTGCAATGGGCCTGGTGTACAAGATACACTACACCACTATGATACCCAAGTACCTGTCAAAATACTTTATAAACATTAAGGATGTCCATAATTACAACACCAGAGGCAGCGCCACAGATCACTTTCAACCCAGAGTCAAAACCAACAAAGGGTCAAACTCCTTTTTCTGCTATACCACCAAAATGTGGAAAGCCTTACCGAAGGTCATAAAGGAGTGTGGATCACTAGCATCCTTTAAAATTGCCCTGAAGAATCACTTACAGGCAGCAGCCATTCGCAACTGGTAAAAAACTAACCTAGCCCAACCCTACCCTCCCCTGCCCCTTCTTTGTATATACTGTTTATTTAGACTTACTGTTTTCTTTTTTGTTTTTCTTTACATATCTACTGCATAGTACTGTGTTCTATTTGTCTGTCATTCAATGTTATATGAGATACTTCAATGGTTTCCAGTGGAAATAAGCTTAGTCTTTTCATGGATCTCCTTTTAGTAGACCTTGTACCAGTGAACTGTACCGTCATGAAACTGTACCTTTTCCTATGCAAACTTCTAATAAAGTCTTCAATCAATCAATCAATGAGTGAGTCAGTCCGTCAGTCACAAGTCACACTCTTGCCCTGCTCATATCTCCGCAACCGTTGCCCCGATCCATGCCAAATTTTGCACACACACTCCTTACCTGCCAAACTACAACCTCCAAGGACCCCCAGAGCTCCAGGGACCCCCAGGTCCATGGGGGACCCCCAGATGTAAAAAATGACCAAATGTGCTAAACTGACCAAATGACCACCCCAACGGGGCTGCTCACGGGGAATTCCCGGGGACCACCCACTCCTGGTGCTCCAGAACGGATGCAAAAGTGGTGGCGCCCCCAGTGGAGGACCCCCTACACTGCAGCTCACATAAAATGCCGTAACTCCGGCTAGGAGCGACCGGGACAGCCAGGGCCGGTACCTATTCGTCCGCCTTGGCGGCGCGGAGACCACACCCCTCATTTCTCACATGGCCCTCTTCTAGCGCCACCATGAGGCCGATTCTTGCAAAACACATTTTTGGACACTGCTCCTACAATTTTTGCCCTAAAATCACGCAAATCGGTACACACTATGTCTACACTCATCCCATCAACATGAATCTCTCCCATATAGCGCCACCTCCAGGCCGATTTTTAAAAACACATTTTTGGACACTGCTCCTACAGATTTTGCCCTAAAATCACGAAAATCACTACACAGTATGTCTACACTCATGTCATCAACATGGATCAGGAAGATTTTGGCAAAACAAATTTTTGCCCTATTTGTGGAGATAAGTGACCTACGGTCGCTTATCTCCCGATTAGGGAGTCTTACTGGTTAAAACTTATTTTTCTGTCAGACCTGTCGCTTTGTCACATAAAGTACACACTCTACCCAGGGCTGCTTGTATCTATTATGGCTGATGAAAAATGAGAAATGAAAAAAGAAAAGAAGAAAAGGAGGATTGTACTGCATAGCAGAAAAGAGTGAAGTTAGAAGACAACAGAAATATTATGCATACATTCTATTGTCTTGATCCTTCCTCAGCTTGGGGGGGCAGAGAGACCCAGTGAGCAGGTAAGACCTCCAGAATTGCACGCTCAAGCAATTTTCGTGTCATGGTTTTGAAAGTAATATACTTTAATTGCTTTCCCAATATACTTTTGCACATAGAAGTCTGTAAAACATCTAAACCAAGAATAATGAGGGTGATTTTGTGCTTCCAGCTGGGAAGTGAGACAGAGTTGATTGAGAAGGCATAAAAGTGCTTTTAGATACTGTAGTTTCTTTCCTTATGCCGTATTCATGAAAAGACTGGAGATAATTGATAGCTGCAATACGAATCAAGATAATCCACTTGAATAAGGGACTATCGCAGGATGTTGCAATGATAAGACCATGGCACAATTTAAATACAATTATAATTGGATCCCAATCATTTAAATCTGTGGTTTATTTCTCTGGTGATAGAAATGCTTTGTGGGGAATAGTAATCTTCATATTCATACATTTTCATACATTAACAACTACTTTTCCATCACTGACTTAATGTGCAGATATCCTGTGAGCTTCTCCACTAGACCAATTGAAGCTAGAAGGCCATTTCCAGGGGCACCTTGAAGGTGATTATTCAGGGAGTGGAGAATGTTATTAATTTTTCCTGTATCTCAGGGCAATGGTAATCTGTAAAGAAGAGTAAAGCCATTTTCAAATGTAGAAATATGATGATAATTTAGCATTAAGGATAGAAGAAGGATACAAGACTGCTTGGCTAAACGTACACAATTTCATCTTAAAAGGTTTTAGTGTTCCAGACCTGTAATAGCTGCAGCAAACCTCTCTTGTTTTGAGGGTTTCCAGCAAATATTGTACTTTTACTCCACTACATTTGTTTGCAAACTTTAGTTAATATTTTCTTTGTAGATTATTACAAAATATAAATTAACACTTCAGCCCTATTATATACAGTATATTCCGGCCATTTAAAAATAGACGGTCTACAAGCTCACAATGCATCATGATGCGATGCATTGTATATCTGCTATTTTCAAAAGACTTATACCAATACTTTTGTACTTTTACTCAAGCACACTACTTTCTACTTTCTGCATTGCAGTATTGATATTTTTACCTACTGTAAGTAAAAGAAATGTGAGTACCTTTTCCACCACTGACCCTAACCTACAGTAATTAGGGTTAGTGAATCTAATCTAAAACAAGTACCAACGGATCTAGGGAACATTACTAAAACCCAGGCCATATTATAGGCTGCAACCGAGTCACCAATGTGCTAATCAACATTATCCATCAGGTCAATAAGACATTTACTATACATTTGGTTGGTGACAACCAACCAAACGTTTTTATTTCGCTGGCTACTGGAAGTCCCCCAGGTAGCTATATTTGGTCCTCTCCCTTTTTCCCTCTATACAAATCAGCCGATCTAAGCTCACAACACGTCTTGCATCATTACACCTTGCATCACAATGCCTTGCATTGCAACACATAATTGTGAGTTTGCAAATCCGTTATTTTCTCCAAATGTTTCTCCAATGGGTGGTTAGTTCATGTGGTTAAAGTAATTGACGCAAGGTATTTATTTTTATGTGCTTTGTGACATGCACAAGGGGTATATTTTTGTTATTTTGCCCCCGGTAATAGGTTTCCTCATGCCGGTCCTGTTCCACACCACGGTATCTTCAGAACTTTCCAGAGCCATATTTCAAACTTAATGGAATGTGTGTCCTCATCATAACATCACTATGAAGGCAAATTTAGACAAACTATTAAAAATTGAAGATGTGGGAGTTTATGGCCACAATAAATCAAAGGCGTTTTCTTTTTAATTGCATGCCCATTTAGACCTACTTGATCAAAAGGAAATTGAACGTTTATGATATTTCATTAAGTGTCTGCGATTGCATTATACGTTTTAACTCTTCTAAGCTCCTTTGAGATGCCTCTTTTTAGAATTATAATTCTTGAGGCTTTTTTCCCCCTGCTGTCATTCTCCTAGAATAGATGACTCACTTCTGTGGTCCTGCACTTGAAACCACACATTTCTGACACCTTGCATAAGAGACATTATTTAGCGTCAACTCCATGTCAACCCGGCATCAATCTCCCCATGCCAGGTCGTTTGTTTGGGGACACAAAGGCTTCACGACAGCTTTTTTTTTCTTTTTTTTCCCTTTTCTTTTAACGTTTGTTAAGTTGTCAGGGGTGACACTGCAGGTTCCCTGCTGCCAGTCACAGGGGGAACGAACATTTCAGAGATGTCAGGTCTTAATCAAAGACTATTATGAACAATGACAGTGATTCTCAACTTGTGGGGGGAGTGAGGAGGATATTGCAAGTGGGCCTCACAGAAATTGTCAAAAAAGATTTTAATGATAATATAACATTAATATATTAAAATGTTTAAAAACTTTGTTGAAACCTTAAAAATAGAGTTTTAATTGTGATACTACTAAATAGGAACTTAAAGTTGGCTGTACTACGTTAGTTCCCGAACACTATAGGACACTCTTGAGATCCACAAGCCACTATCCTTCCTTGTGGATCAAATCTCAAGATTCTACTAGTACTCAACACGTTCCCTGATCCAGAAATGGTTGCGTTTGAGTACCACTGAACTATAAGATACCCTGTAATGTCTTGTACCTGTACCTGGACTCAATAAAGTATCTATTGATCTACTGTATCATCTATCGATTAAATGTCAATGCTGGTAAGGTAAGGTCACAGTAATAGTAACAAATTACGGTAACCCCATAAACCCTATACTAGTATAGCATTCCTAAAGAAACATTTTGATAAAATACGTTAGGCATATTTTAAGCAAACATACATAATAAGCTTGAGAATGAGATCAGCTATGCAGATTTCTTTTTCCGCAGATAGGGTTTTTTGTATTGTCAAACCGCAAAGTAGATACACAACTCTATTAGTAATCTAATGCTTAATTTCTGCAATGGTGTAGCTCACTGAAAATAGCCGATCTACAAGCTCACAACTTAGCACATCCATGATGCGTCGTGAGCTTGTAGATCTGCTATTTTCAGCACGATGCGACATGTCGTACGATGAAGTATAATGCAGGTGAGTTGAGGACACAGCCATGGATAATGGAGCAAAGCAGCAAGCTAATTTCTCAATTTCTCAGATTTATCAGCAGGCACATGTGCACATACTGTAGGAGAAAATATTTTTTTTCTTTTATGCCTACATAATTACTCTCATTAATTTCTCCCCGATGTCACTCTCCTCTCTGGCCTGCTCTCGTTCAGAACAAAGGCTACACCATGTGACCGTCGCAACCTCGCGTGTGAACATTTTAGTGTCTTTCGGATGCATGTTTAATGGGTCAATCTGTCAGAGTTCTTATTTATAGTTAGCGGCTGACATATTAACCATTACCGCCCGTATAAATTGTAAACACGCTATTGTGAGTGATTGAATAGGTCTACATTAGGTTTCAACATTCGTTACTGTGCAGTCTCTCCTTCCACCCATCTCTCCCTCGGGGAAATCGCGCTCTTTCGAACGACCATCATTTCGACCGGAGGGTTAGCGACTCATTCCACGGAGGTTAGGGTTAGGGTGAGGGTTAGAGTCGGGTGTCGAAAAGATGACATGTAGTAACAGCGACACACTCCCCTCTCCCTCTTACAGTCGAATACCTGCCCTCCCAAAACTTTCAGAACAGGATCCCTGTTCCCTACAAACTCCTAAAAAGTACAAGTGAAATGATTTCGGATAGCGTATAATGACTGTCTCTACAATATCCATAATCACAGAGAGAACTGACCCCTGAGTCATCTGTTCTCTGTGTAACAAAACAATGCAAAATCAAAGTGTAGTAATCAAAAATTCATGTGCTTTGACATCTTTCGACAAAATCTGGTAAAACTATATTTCTACATTTCATTTCGCTGTCTTATATTGCCATGTGTAAACGTGTCAGCAGTTAAACTCTAGAGTCGCCTCCATCAGCAAAGCAGTTTCCATTACTCCAAGAAGGAAGGCTGGAATCGAGTTGACAGCGATCCCAAGCTGCCGTCTGGGGCAAACATTCTGTGAAAATAGTAGATCTACAAGCTCACAACGAATCGCATTGCAACACATTGTGAGCTTGTAGATTAGCTATTAGCTATTAGACATAGAGATTTGGAGTAGAGGGGGGGAAAGGACCAACAGTAGAGAACAGTAGAGAATTTCTAAATGTTTCCAAATCTTTCCAAATATGTTTTGTGGTTGTATAGAATCTGTAAGCTCACAATGCGTTGTAAATCATGTACGTATGTGCCATACTTGTTAATAGAAGGGTATATGAGTGGTTAAACAGTAGAATCAGCCATGTAAAGAGTAGTATTTAACCCTAATTCAACTTACATCTTCCATGTCATAGGGAGAAAATACACAGTATATATTATTTCAAACTCCAGAAAATAGATGACCTGTGTTATCCAAGTCAAACCTGCCCGCAAGGGGAAAGGAAATTGCAGGAATGTGCCCAAAGTACTTTCATTTTGTTGTTCTTGTAACAAAATAAAACTAAATGAGTGGGAGATGAATCCAGTGGGATCCCACAACTTCAGAAAGTGCCTGTGGGGATAACTGTCTGGAACCAAACAATATTTTAACACGCACGCAGGCACACAGGCAAGTACGGTACACACACACACACGCGCAAGCAAGCACACACCCATACTCACCCACACACACACACACACACACACACACACACACACACACACACACACACACACACACACACACACACACACACACACACACACACACACACACACACACACACACACACACACACTTTCGTCTGTGACTTCTAATTTGCCTGGTGTTCTCATGAATAACCTGTTGTTTAGATAATTTGCTGTGATTAAAGTGTACTAAGATGTCCAGCTGTGCTAAACAAACCCTGCCTTAATAAAGATTTAAAGACTTTACATGCAGCACGCGCACCCACTCAAATATGAGAACATGACACGACTCTCGACCCTTATGCTGCCCTGCCAGATTCTGGCTAATTGATCAGCGTTCCTCTCGGAACCATGACAAAGATCAAAGATGAGCAGGTCTTCCTCATTTTAAATCCCCACCACATCTTCACACATGAACCACTTGAGAACGCTTTGCTTTGTCGTATGACATCTTATGACACATTGTGAGCTTGTACAGTACAGACAGACTGTACATACTTGCATCCACACGTACATACATAGCCTACATACAGTGTCATACTGTAATACCTACAGTTCATAAATAAATACATACATACATACATACATACATACATAGATACATACATACATACATACATACATACATACATACATACATACATACATACATACATACATACATACATATAATCTTCAAGTAGAGGTGACAAACCTATCAAGCCTAGTCATACCAGTAACTGGTTGTCTGAGAAGTGTATGTAAGTTCAGCCATTAGATTTTCTTTAGGGGTAATGGCTGGGAAGTACCCGAGCATGTTGGAGAAGTGAGTGGCATACATACATACAGTACATACATACATACATACATACATACATACATACACACACACACACACACACACCGTACACACACATACACATACATACAGCATGCATACATACACACACACACCATATGTTATTAAAAAAATTATGTCGATATTTTCTGAATTATTCTGCATTTATTTTTAGTATTATTTTCAAAAAGGGACTGAAAAAGGGACACGACGTTGAAAGTGGCTGATATTCAAGGACATACAATCTGACCTTCTTTCCACTCACTTGGCCCGAAATATTGTCCCTGTAATTTCTATAGCCTACACCCCCCCTTTTTTTTTGTGCATACAGCCATACACACGAACTCACACTCGCACTCAATAACGCACGCACGCACGCACAAACACGCGCACACAAACGCACGCACGCCACGCACGCACGCACGCACGCACGCACGCACGCACGCACAAACACACTTTGTACACTTTTGCTACTTTGCTTATGGCAAGCCTCCCATGTATCAATATGCTCGCTGCTGAGCACCAGAACAATCTTCATCAAGTATCCCATATCAATATTGTTGTGTAATGCCTCACGTATACTCCGTCGTACCGTGGTGTCGGCAAATAGCAGACCTACAAAATCATACAGCGCGTCGCGGTCGCCGTGCTGTGAGCTTGTAGGTCTACTATTATGGGGACACAACACCATTGTATGACAAAATATAAATTAGTTCAGTTAAACTGAGCCAGCAATATTCAGCACTCTCACTTTATCTTTACAGGCCTGCTGTGGTTCTCAAGATTAGAAAGACAATAACTTAACCAAGCAATAATACAGCTTTGTACATTAGTAGAGGGACTTGTATTGGCCGCAGATACAATTTCTGGAATTTGTTACATTACTGAGCGGATGTTTTTAATTATGCTTATGTACTCCAGGGATATGTAATGGATTTTCTTGCTGTGGTGTGATAGAAATATCGATAACTCTGGTTAACAGAGCCAAGAACTTTCAAACCGACAAGTTTGACAAAGCCTTTTGGCTACTTTTTTCTTCTTTGAATGTATTATTATAATTTTTAAACATGACGGCTGATAACACTATGCTAATTACAATAATACAGTAAAGTGGTCAACCGAAACTTTAACTGCACAGACTGCATTATGGCAACTCTGCAAATGTGATCATACTTTAAACATCGCTTTGGTCCAAGAATGCAAATCTAAGTGGGTCATGTTTGGTCACAAAGCAAATTCTAGTTACATTTTTGATGAACTTCTCATAATTTATTTTGGATGGCCGTGTCAGCCATATCAATCTGACCGTCCGTCCATCCGCCTGTCCGTCCGTCCGTCCCGAAAACCAATCCGAATCATTAATGATTGATTGATTGAAGAGTTTATTAGCAGTTTGCAATAGAAAAAAAGGTACAGTTTCATGACAGCACAAATCACTGGTATAAGGTCAACTAAAAGGAGATCCTAGTAAGCTTTACGGCTTATTTACACAGGAACCACTTTAAACTCTTACAGTATAGACTTATTTGTCCAGGCGTAGAGAGAGTTAGAGGCATTCATATAATGTAGTGTAATAAATTCATATGTTATGTTTTAACAACAATAACATTTTAAACATGGAATTCAAAACCAATAATAATGGCATAGGCCATAAAAATGAGCCTGGTCCACTGATCTCTTCCTTTGTTATGAATGCCAATTCTTTCATCTTCTTAATAGTTTACTTTCCATTTCGTTTTCATTAAGTCCTCGTGGCTGATTGGAGCTCCATTTGGCAAGTAGAACTCCTCTCGGGAGAAGGGAATAGCATTAAACAGGGAGACTGAAAAGTGACTTTTAATGGTTTGTAATGGTTTCATAAGCCAAGGAGGCGAGAAGCCACGTAACATCTGTTTCTGCCCAAAGCCATCAGTGCTCCGATCCATAACCCATCTGATCACTGCAGCTTGCAGGCAGCGTTAATTTAGTAGACTAAAACTATGACGAAAAATTACTAGTTAGTTACTTAGTTGAGTTTGATTATTATTATGAATAATTCAAACTTCACTTCAGCCGTATGTATATTTTGTCCATTTGCAGATCCACAAGTTCACAATGCATCGCGATGTGACACATTCTGAGCTTGTACTGTAGCAGATTTAAATTGTTATACATTTTGAACGTGTGAAAAGGGACATGTTGCACAATGTGTACTTTTGATACTATGCTATATTGATGCAATACTTTGATACTTTCACTTAAAGTTGTACTATGTAACTTTTTTTATAAAACAAATCTTAAAATTCTCCTAACTATTAAATCACAAAAGTTTTAGAAGATCCGCGCCGTGAATTTCAGCCTGTAAAGCCTTCTCTGTATGTAAACTGAGATCCTTGCCGTGGACCGGATCTCGCGCCAAAATTGCGTCATCACACTACCGGCCAATCACAGCGAGGGTTATACAACTGCCGGCCAATCACAGCGCATCTTGAAGTGGGGTCGCTATGGCAGCCATATTTGTTGTCGCCCGTTTGTACCATCCCTTCTCTAGGTAATTTCGCCTACCAGGCAGGGTGAAGGAGTCCGTATCTCTGGAATTACTGAACGCACAGGAACAAGGGACCCCTTAAAAGATAGATCTCAGCGAGGTGGAGGCAGACGCGGGGGTCTGAAGGTACGAAAAACGTCCGAAAGACGCGGACGCGACCGCGGTTTGCTATAGGGCTAATGACCACTAGTTGGGCATCTTACACAGTATGGCTTTAAGTACATTTTGAATACTGGACTCTTGGCCTGGACTTATTTGTAACAGAGAATTTCTACATTGTGGTATTGATACTGATACTTAAGTCAGGGGTTCCCAAACCTTTTTGTCTCTGGGCACCCCATGAATATTTTTTTAATCCGAGCCACCCCTACATTATAATTTTCACTCCCAGCACCTTATATTTATAGCATATCGTCGTTGTCGGGTGAAAACCTTGTATGTCCAAAACCGTTCGTTTCACTATCACTTGGATCCTATTACCGCATTGCGAGGCGTTGTGTGCTTGTAGATCGGATGTTTTCACTAGTTTCGTGCGACAGAGGTTTCTGCCCGACAGTGACGATATTTTAGTGATTATGTTGCGAGGAAAACTTTTAGATAATAGCCATTCTGGTTAGAACTGACTGAAAATAACTTTGTACTTCAAGTTTAAAATTATACTAAATATTTCTTTCTAAGTGTCCAAATAAATTCCAAATATTATCAAATTATCTCGCGGCACCCCTGGACTGCCATTGCGGCACCCACTTTGAAAACCCCTGACTTAAGTAATAAATGTGAGTACTTCTTCCACCAGTGGTTTTCACCACACCAGCCTGTGACAACTTGTGGCTAACAGGCTCCACATTCCCAGGCTGAGGGCTGGAACCCACAGGGGGTTTAGCCAGTCATTTAAAGTTGTGTGAAAGGTTAACAGCCCTCTTGGCTTTTTAACATTGCTGTCATCACCAGGCCCCTCTGTGTCCGGTCCAATGTATACTCTGCCATATCTCAGAACAGTGTAGCACTTGTTTCAAGGCTGCACTAGAGACCACCAATTCTCCTTCATGCACCAGTCTAATTAACCATTAGGAAGCCTGTTCCTTTCAGTAATTCTATTTTTTCCCTTCTTGCGTGCGTGCGTGCAGCCATGCACGTGTGCGTGCGTGAGAGAGAGACAGAGAGGGAGAGAGGGGGAGAGAGGAGAGGGTGAGGGGATTAGAAAGGTCAAAGTAATAGGATCCGAGTGAGAGTGAAGTAAAGACCTGAGACCTTCATGCTCAAGTACTTGAAACAATCAAGCACTTGATCAAAGAGCACACAAAATGGTCTGGCAACTATATTTACTTCTGAAGTTTTGTGCTGTATACAGTATTTATGCTGTCTTTGTTCTCCTGCATTCCATTGAAAATAATTGCCAACACTTTAGCCGCTGCAGTTCTAATGAAGGATATTTTATGGAACAACGGTGCCTGCCCAGCACTGTACTGTATAGTGTAGTGAGGTAATGATGAGGCCTCTCTGTGCTTATTACTATATAGTCAGCACTTGTGATCGCCACATAGCGCTGCCAACAGACAATGGTAATGGTCTACCAGACAACCAAGGGCATGGCACCCCACCTACGGTACCTGCAGGATAGCATCCAGCATTTGCACCACTGCCCACGCACTTCAATCAGCAAACACAGGTCCCCCCCATCCCTACCACACGACGCACTGCAAGTGACCTACTAACTCGATGGTTCTCCCTCCTGGCTCCCAAACTGTGGAATGAGCTTCCTCTTATTTTGTGTAAAACTTTTTTTTTTTTTTTGCCCTTTATTGATAGTATACAGACATGAAATGGGGAGAGAGAGACGGGGAGTGACATGCAGAAAAAGCTGTCGGGATTGAGACTTGAACCTGCCACCCGCTGTCAGGCTGCAATGGAGCCTATAGGTGCTATATTGTGGCTCTGACACTCAATGTAAAATCAGGTATAGGCTGATAAACATCCACGGCACGAACATGTTATTGCTGTGTGCTGTGATCCACAATGCTATTACTGTGCGAATGTATTTATTGCTACAGACGCCCTGGCTGAAGGGGTTATAAGTCAATATACAGTAACTAACTTACTGTGAGCCCTACGGTACCGTATACTGTATGCTATATTTCATTTTACGGTGATTAGCCAAACTAGTCAGTCTTCAAACTCACAACTGGAGCTTGTAGACCATCTGCGGACCATTAGGATTTGCAGGTACTGTGCTTTGAATCGAGATGCACTGTGTGGCTATAAGCTGAATATGTACTATACGTTCACGTCGCTTTCCATGGTGATGAATAGCAGCCAGCCAGATAGGTTATTAAATAATTCTCCACCATGTAGTACAACCTAAAGTGTGTGTGTGTGTGTGTGTGTGTGTGGTGGGGGGGGGGGGGGGGGGGGGGGGTGGGGGGTGGGGGGGGTAAAGTAGCACATTATGGAGCCAAGGACACAACGTGAACATCACACCAGCTGTGGTTTTGCCGTGTGTGGAATGGGACAATTTCTGCCTCTAATATTTGACAATTTGGCCAATGTTACATTTTTCATTTTAGAGGTATTAAAAAGGTCTTAAAAGTCCTTTAATTGTCACTTTAGAAATGTGCAGATACTCTCTATACACAAATGCTAATTGTGTACATTGTGAAATTGTGAACAGAGATACAGGCAGACAGAGAAATGGACAGATACAAACTAGAGGAGAGAGAGAGAGAGAGAGAGAGAGAGAGAGAGAGAGAGAGAGAGAGAGAGAGAGAGAGAGAGAGGGGGGGGGGGGGGGGCTGTCAAGAAAGCCACTGCCATCATTGGTGCTCGGTGACAGGGTGAAGTGAGTGATTGCTCAGGTCGGCTGAAGTGAAAGCAGGATAGTGAACCTGGGATTCCACTATGACAGATGGACTGGTGACTGATGGCTGGCCCCTGTTTGCTGCGGAGCCGCCCACGCACTAAATCTGGAGTGTTCTTTTAACTTAGGAGAGTATCAAAATGTAACTCTCAGAGTTAAACGAAAGCTGTGGATTTCCCCTGTGTGTGCTGTACTGTAGGTAGAGTTGAAGATGGATCGCGCTGAACTGCCACCTGCCCTTTGCCTCTACATTAACCATTCATCAAGCAGATTGAGAAGAGTCATTTGGAGGTAGTCTGCTAGTCTGATGGAATAGGAAAAAATGCTGCTCTTCAGTGAAATAAATTCATTCATACAAGGACGGCTGTGTCCGTAATGAACAATGCCCTAATGGTGACTTAGAGGTTAATCATCTTCTCTTAGCTACGTTGATACAGAGGGCAATGGAAGTAGACGTGTTGTATTGCTCTTGTCACACAGTAACATGTCGTCCCAAATCCTTTTGAGAAGGAGCATGCACGAACATTAAAACCACCCGGCCTTAAGTTCACAACTCAACAACATTTACAAAAGCTGTAGTGTCACACCAGCCTGTAATATAGGAACGAGCTTGGATGCATACAGTACACTGTATCAATGGTCTGCTTACTTCAGTAGTGTAGGTGTTAAGCGGCGTGCGCATGTGATTAAAATATTAGCGTCCCACCAAACATTAAATCACCAATACAACACTTGAAGTAGAGAACATGGCATCCAGCCAGAAGTTATATTAGTTAAAGCAGCTCCATTGAACACAATAAAGATTTGAAATAACTATGTAGTGTAAAGAGTGTGCATAGTAGTGTTTCTCAAATGGGGGTGTACCCTTAGGGATACTTGGGGGTACTGCAGTTGGTATTTGAGGAAAAAACAAGAAAATTGGATGCTTTCTAGTGCTATGTCAGACTTTGTGTGAACGTGCAAATGTGTAAATTGTTAAACCAAATTACATCAATAACTTGATTAGTACAACTGTTATTGAATAGAAAGAAATGTTTACTTGCCATTATCCTGTTTTATTTTGAACATATATATTTGCATGGGAACTGGACTTTTGATGTAAATTTTTCTAAGCAAAATGCTGTAGTCAGGGGAAGGGGGTACTCGGCTTAAGAAATCAGTATAAGGGGGTACTGCAGCCCAAAAGGTTTGAGAACCACTGCCCTAGTGCATACTGTATTTTCTTTACCATGAGGCAGGATTCCACTAGTTGCAATATTGACTTGGAGAGCCAAAGCACTGCACTCATCATCATAATCATCATTATCACCATCGGTTTAAAGTCCTCTTTCCAGGCTCCTCTGGGTTGGACTGGATTCTCACTATGGCTTTCTTCCACCGGGAACAGTCCATGCTTTCATGTCAGCCAAAATGGTCGTCTGCCAGGTCTTCTTAGGCCGGCCACTGGGACTTGTCCCCTGTACGTAAAGTGCGCTGAAGTCGGTTACTGGTGCACGACAGTACATTCCTTGGATTACCGTTGACATCTCCATTCACATCCTGTTCACATTGTTTCTCCCCTGACCTCTCACTGCATTTTGTTGAGAGGAAAGCCAAGTCCGATTCCCAAAGGAAATGTGGAAACAGCTGTATGTTGATTGCACTTCTCTCCCGCTCTTAACGAATTCATGCTTGGATTGTTCGATCAGAGAAAGCCATTTTCACAGTGACACACGCACGCACGCACGCACGCACGCACGCACACACACACACACACACATACACACACACACACACACACACACACATACCGGTACACACGTTGATGGCTAATGCATGGGCTGGCAGCATGTCCAGGTAGTCATACAGGTGACCTTCCAATAGCGCTGCCCTTACTGCAAAAAGGGGAGATACTGTGGCTCAGTGGGGTGTGAGCAAAATCATAATTGCACAATGTGCATTATTATATATTGACTGTGTTGTAAATTGATGTAATTATATATTATTCTTTCCTGCTGTGTTCCTGCTGGGTTCTGCGGCTAATTGTTGGCCTATTCACAGAGGCTGCAGGAGAGGGATGAGGGATTTAGAAGACATCTCTCTCTCTCTCTCTCTCTCTCTCTCTCTCTCCCTCTCTCTCTCTCTCCCCTCTCTCTAGAGAAACCATCCTCTCAGAGCCTTTCACTTATGTATGCGTAAAATAAGAATATCTATTGTTTTATAATACTGTTGGGGCTTTTCTTAATAATATCAGTGTTAGGCTATTATACCCTGGCACTATTATGTACATCATGTACAGTACATCATCTACACATTAAAACATCTACTGCGTTCCAGACCCTGAAAACACTTACAGTATACCTCCTGCTGCTCACAATGTTGTGTTTATGGCTTTAAAGACCCCTGTCACAGGATGCATAGCAATGAAAGAAGACGATATTGTTGTTGTCGGGTGGAAACCTTGTATGTCCAAAACCGTTCGTTTTGTATTTAGCATTTTAAAAATGATTTAAAATAGTGAAAATAGCCGATCTACAAGCACATGACAACTCCTCGCACCGCAGATCTACTATTGTCCCTAGTTTTACTTTAGGAAAAAAGAACATACAAATTGGAAACTTGGAGATACAAGGTTTCTGCCCGACAGTGACGATAGTGTACACTCCATCCATCCATCCATACATCCATATATCCATATTTGTCTGCTTGTGGAGAGTCTGGTTGCTGAGGTCCAGCAGAGAATCTCAGACTTCCTTTTCCCTGGACACTTGTAACTGGGGGAAGCTGAGGCGTTACTAGAGCAGCTCTGCTCAGAGTCTCACAGTTGACTGAGCTTCTCATCCTACCCCTAATGGAGATGCCACACAGTCACCCTGCTGAGACACTTATCTTGTTCTTTCATTCATGACCCACATTTCATGTCCATACAGGTGAGAGCAGCAGAGTAATGTAATGAACACTATAAAAACAGTACAGTACACACATACCGCGTACAAATATGACCAAACAGAGCCGTAAGGGTCCCATTTGTACACTCTCAGAGTTATACTGTACCTTTAAAGGTCCATTTCGTTCTTAACTATCAATCATTTAGCTGGGGACCAGCTGGAACCCCCCACCCCTCTGGACCCCACTTTTAGAACCAGTGACATAGAGTATACTGACATACCAGTATACTGATCAGAGAAACACATGCACATGTCCAATGCCAAACAAAATTCTGCTTTTGAATCCACTTGTTGACTCCCAATGTGCCTTCTTGTCACCAGATGTGGAATTCAAGCATCTTCACGGTAAATGCCAAAAGGCTGAGTGGTCACGTTGAAGCCAAGTGTCAGCCCTGGACACCAAATCGCTGTCAGATGGTGTCTCAGCCTCTGAGATAACCTAGCATAAATGTGCTGCTGAGTGCATCACCTAAGGTTGATGTTTGGTCAGAATCCCATGACAGTTTCTGAGTCAAGAAGAGTTTATCAGTATGCTTATTATGGTATCTAAACAGGGCTGAACTGCAAAAATAGAAATAACTAAAATTATGACTTTTTTAACTTCTCAATCAAGCATTCTGTTTGATCTCTTACAGTCTCTTTAGACTCCATAAGCCTAATTGTTTCTTAGTCGCACTGCAATGTCCCGCGGCAGAAATAGCTGATATACGCTCGCATAGTGTCACAAAATGTGACATGTGTGAGCTTGGAGATCAGCACTTGTAGACACAGTACATCATCATACACTTTAGGCATAAACTAGCCAATAGCTTCCCTTCAGCCAATTGATCAGTGATCCTCACCTTCAGGAAGATAGATAATGTTCTCGCCTGCCAGGAGGGAACAGTTCTTATCTGTCAGCCAGTTGAACAGCAAGTTGATAGGAAAGGAAACGAACTATCGATTACAGTGGTTTTGAATCATTTCAAGATAAGGGTTGTGAACACAATAGAAAAGGGAGGAGATATTGGATTGGCTGCCATGTAACAGGTTGTCATCATGTCCGGGTTTAGGGAACACGAGATGCAGCCAAGATTTCATAAAGCTTGGGAATTCATTATTATTTATCGGTGACTCAGGCATGATGGAACTAATATTGAGCTGGAATGTCATGAACCTTTTCGGCAAAGCAAGTTTTCTTGTTCAGCATTGCACATTTCATTCACAAAACGGAATTAAAAGTGCTTTTAGTGTTGGCAACATAGCAAGCATCTTTATTGTATTCACACATTACGGTATGTCAGCTTCAGTGTTGAACATTCAATTCCCAATGCACTCTTTCTCCCCTTAGAGCTGCAGCCCAACAGACAAGCAAAACACAAAGCGTTCTGAGCAGTGGGCTGAGGTTGAGGACGAGGCCACAATTAGCATAGACTGGGAGCCCAATATCATCATAGATAATAAGAAAAGATGAGAAGAAAATATAATAATGATAATCATAATAAATAATATTACATCTAATGAAAGAATCAAAAAATACATGATCAATAATAACTCATAAGTAGAAGACAAAAATAAAATAATTACATACAGGTTTACTGCCTGACAGCGGCGATATGATTAGCTCATTCCTTGTCTTGGTTCACGTTCGACTGTTTCAGGTCAGTCTTGGGAATATGCAAGGCCAAGCACTCAACAAAACTTGTGTCATTTACACGAAACCTTGAGTGAACTGATTCAAAAGATTCAGTACACTGAAAAGAACTATCATTGCTCATCACATGAACATTTGTATTGTTCAACTCAGATATCCTGTATCCATTGGGAAGACAGGTAATTGCTTCCAAATGAGCACTACTGTATTACAGTATTATATTACAATCATGGCCTGTGGGAGATTACAAAGTATTATTGGTTTGTAAACTGTTCCATGTTTTCTGTCTTCACGTAACTTCCCCTAATTAATAAATTGCCTTAATTACATTAAGGTAATATTCAAATTCTCTACACTGCATTTATTCAGCTGTGTACTAAGTAATGCCTGGCCTTGTGGAGGCCATAATTGAATAACATCAGCAATTTCTTTTCTACTAAACATTCACATCAGCTACCCTCATTTAAATGTTCGCTCATCAGAGAGATTTGATGAGACCAGTTTTATCTCCCATTTCACATTGAAGTTTTAAATACCTGTTATTGCAATCCTTCGTCTCAGTTCTTAAACAACAAAAGTCTTCGGTTTATTTTGAATTAGTATTAGAGTATTAAAGACTTATTCCTCCAAAGTGTTCGTCAGCCAGTGACTGAATAATTAGCGTTCTCAATCAGGACTCAGACAACCGCGAGACCTTCAAGCAATGAATGTACCGGTAGGCCTATAGTGCCTTGGAAACTTGGAAAGGAAGTCTCCAAAGTGAAAAGTGAGGGTGTAATTAGCAGGCATGCAATTAGTTGTAGTTGTCCCAGGGTTATGCAGCGGTTCCTTGTTTTCTTTGCATGTCTTTGTTCGAGCAAGTGATGGCGTGGTAGACATTTATACTGTCAAGTGACAGCGTAGTGTATTCTAGAATAAAACACTGTTTAAACTACTGTGTACTGTAGTAAGCTATCATTAGATCTTGGGCAGGTTGAATTAGAAGAACACATTGTTACTGGTGTGCTGCGCACATGTTGCACATGTTCCTATTTGTTAATCTTTAGTCGTGTGATTGAATGGAACCGTCTATATTGTTGAGATGGAGCACTTTCAGCATTCAGCACCATCAGTGCATTAACCCTGTTTAAAACCGGGAAAGCATCTGTTTAGATCAGGGGTCTTCAACAGGGGGTCCGGGACCCCTAGGGGTTCCTCAGAGTTACTACAGGGGGTCCTCCAAATCTTTGTGTGATAGGAACTTGTTTTTTTACCCCTTTCTTATATTAACCACTTGAACCCTATAGCGTCCAGAACTTTAGTCAAAAATAGCAGATCTACAAGCTCACAACGCCTCGTGCTGCGAGCTTGTGTGTGTGTGTGTGTGTGTGTGTGTGTGTGTGTGTGTGTGTGTGTGTGTGTGTGTGTGTGTGTGTGTGTGTGTGTGTGTGTGTGTGCAAGGGGCAAAACATGCACATCATATACATTCATTCAGCAATGCGTGGTTTAGTCAGCTAGAGCAAAGAGCTGTAGTGTGCCCACACACACGCGTGCACACACGCACGCACGCACGCAAGCACGCACGCACGCACGCACGCACGCACGCACGCACACACACACACACACACACACACACACACACACACACACACACACACACACACACACACACACACACACACACACACACACACACAATTAAATCCCACTTTCCAGTATTAGAAATAATACAACTCACCAGACACAGTGTGTGGCCTCTTGTCGAGCTGCCTTAATTAATGACCACAGAATTGTATGGAAAAACTCACAACGCCTCCCAAAATAATAGCTGACATTTGGCCCACAGCAAGAATAATTGATTTTCTGCAATGTAGGCATCTCTAACCTGACTGAATGTTGCTCCAACTGCACAGTACTCACAGCAGGCTTTGAAACACCTTCAAGGGCAGAAATCTGATGTGCACTTTGGAGGGGACAATAACAACATTTCTCCAAGAGACATTCCTGAGGGAGCAATGTTGTACTGTCTGTAACACAAGCTTAGACAATGTTGTAATTATTTTAAATAGAGGAGGTTCTTGCACCATTTTAAAAGTCAAAGTCAAAGCTTTTTAATGATTTTTAAGAGACCTCAAAACATTTTATTTAAGACCCCCAAATGTGTGCTAAACTCATTTTCTTTTTTAGAAATATATATGTCCCATTAAGTATAACATTTAAGTGTAATAAACCTGCATTAAATGTTTATGTTTGAATGGAGTTTCTATAGCTCAAATCTAGGAATCTGGGAGTAATTTTTGATCAAGATACTGTACTATGTCCTGGTCAAAGGTGGTCTTTAAGATCAGGCACACCCTAATGCAGAAAAAGTAATCCATTCATTTGTTATTTCCACGCTGGATTATTGCAACTTGTTATTAAAAAGTGTAAAAATGGACCCACAGAGCATGTCCTGAAAATTGAGCAGAGGGGGAGAAATTAAGTACATCAAAAATAGATTTGGTGATGAATGACACAGTGGATGATTCATCAAAATAAGCCATGATAAGGACTGATTCTGATCTTGGCTATGACAGTGTCATCACCATCTCTGAAGCCTGGCACCGTGACAACCCTAGCTTATAATAATAATAATAATAATATATTTTAATTAAGAGAAGCCTTAGCATCAGGCATAATCAAACAACAGCACCTAAATGCTACCGTCAGAGCATAATATAGATGATGGAAAAGAGAGGTGGCCTACTCATTATGTAGTATTGTGTAGTAGCATGCAATTTAATACAGACTGCAATAAGCCTGTTTCAAATCATGGCGCTTCCTGAATGTCTTTGACCCACAGGTCATTGCATTTCTGACACCGGTTATGGTGTTAGAAATGGGATGGCTGAGGCAGAAAAAAATCGAAGAATTTCTACAGTACTCCGACGTACGAGTTAAGAGCGTAACTCCAACGTCCAACCGGCGACAAGGTCATGTTGACCAGGCACGTGCACACATAGACATCAAAGGGGGCTTGAGCCCCTGCCCTTATCCATCTGTAAAAAGTGCCCTCTCATGAACATGAATGCAGTTTTTACTACAGTATGGTGAAACAAATGCAAACGCCCTCTTTCCATGCCATACCTGAAGGCAGCACTCTCCTGAACTTGAATATAGCATCTTATGTTGAAAGAATTGCCCTCTGTGTAGAAATAAAACGAAAATAGTTGACCTCTGCTATTTTCGATATTTTCACCAAAAGGCCCTTTTAGAAATTTCAGCCCCTGCCTCTCTAACATTCTCTGCACGTCCCTGATGTTGATTCACACACTGCCAAACCTGGGGTTCCATGAGCCGTCGGTCAAACCACACCTATATGGCATCCTACTAAAAGTGTATCCGCTGTAAACCCCAGAGGCTGCTGATGCTGACAGCTGCTGCTGCTGCTGCTCCCCGTCGTCAAGCATGATCAGTGGTACGCCACCTCTGCTGACCACTCTTGGGGCTTTGAGCAGCTGCCTTTCCCCTGCCACCAAGATTAGAGGGTGGCATGCCACCTAAAGGAGGTGCCAGCTCCATAGCTGGTCAGAGAGTGTGACGTCCGTTCTTGCACTGGCATTCGAGCAGCAACTGTATAGATATTGATGGTCGGATCTCCGCCCAGAGGAACGCGGTGACCTGCATTGCCCCCATGGCTGCTTTGTAGCAGTAATTCAGACAGTCTACAGCAGTGGTTCCCAAACTTTTTAGCTCGTGAACCAAAAGATAAATTAGAAGTTTGCCTGAGACACAATCTAGTGAAAATAACAGATCTACAAGCTTTTAGATTGTCTATATTCACTACTTCTTAAACATTTGTGTTCTAATTTATGGAATGTCTTTGATTTCTTTGTGAAATTACTAAAAAAAATCACTGAATTTGCTTTTTAATCCATGAAAAATGTTGCTTCTTTGGGAATGTTTTTTATTTTTGAGCGGTGGTCACAACGCTCCTATACGTGGCCGTGTGTGTGGGTCTGTCTGTCTGTCTGTCTGTCTGTCTGTCTGCGTCCGTGTCTGTAGCCTACAGTACCTTTTATGACCACACATGTTAAGGGAGGGGCGCTGTTGTTCAGGATAGGCCAGGCACACTCACACACAAACGTTCAGGCCAGGCACACACACACACACACACACACACACACACACACACACACACACACACACACACACACACACACAGACCACCGCTCAGTTCACACAGGTGTGATTTTTTATTTAATAATAATAGTAATTAAAAACGAAATGTAGGAAAACAAAAATTAAGGGACCCATAAAAAAGTGTCCGCGACCACGGACCCCACAGAATGGGTCCCGAACTCCCGACCCACTGTCTACAAAACTGTCTGCGTCTACAGTATGTTCCAGGATGAAACCAGGGAACAGCTGTCTGCCAGGACGAGGAGACTGGCTGCATTTATCCTGCATTCTTGTGTCCTGTCCAGGAGAGCAAGTGATCCGGCATAGCCCACGTACACTCTGCAAAGCCCTTTAAGAAGTCGACTAAGTCGAGCCCATACTACAGTATGAGCCCCCAGCAGCCTGGCTTGAACTGCCCAAGGCCGCGTTAGACAAGAAAAGTGGTTTGAGGATGAAAGGTCAATGATGAGACAGCACGACAGGTTTCTCCAGTCTCCTCCGAACAGTCACAAGAGATGG
>NC_137822.1:30693154-30770654 GCF_963921795.1 Nannobrachium achirus | reverse complement strand
GGAAGCCTAAAATATGTAATGTTGTTGGCCCTTTAGGTGTCTAGGCCATACACAAAATGGTAGCCTACTTTTCAGTCTAATATATTCCAAATCTGAATCTCTGCTAAACTCTCAGCAATACATCGGCAAATATCAACAATGCACCGTGAAAGAGTTTGGCACGAATGGAATGTGTTTGGAGTGAATATTTCCGTTAATTACTTCATTTATTCTGTTCTCTGTTTTCCTTAGCATTTTTCAAGGGGATATAATGACAGCAGCTATGCGGCAGTGGTTCTCAAATGTGGTTTTCAGGGGGTCCTCAGCAAAATTAGTTAACCCATTTTTAGGCCTAGAATTATTTTCTGTTAACTATTGAAAAATAGCAGATATACAAGCTGACAGCACAGCACTGTGAGCTTTATATAGGCCTAGTTAAAGCATAAAATAATGGTTAAAGTGGTTCAAATCTAAAGTGACACAGATTTGCATAAATTGGGTTAATATATTCAGTTTAACCACTTTAACCTAAATACATTTTTAAATATTTTAGAAAATAGTAATAGTCCCTGGCACAAAATATTTGTATTTGTATTTGCACTGCCAAATACATATTCATTTGGGTGTCCTTGACATGAAAAAGTTTGAAACCCATGCCCACAGATTTTGATAAGGGGAAACACTGCCACCAACAGGTGATGATAATCTGTTTCACTAAGGCAATTTTCCACACTCACTCAACTCAAATCTGGCAAATAATTTGTTTAAATTCACACCGTGAAATCCACTCTAAGCTATCTTTATTTAATTTCTGTATTTCTCGAACCCTCCCACCCCCCTCTGTGAGATGAAAATGAAGATTTTGCAGAACCATTTAATTTGTGGTGGATTATGAGCAGGGCCACAGCAAATTATACTACACACAGGAGACAGGTGCTCAGACCTGTAAGTTAACCAGTAGATTCGCCGGAAAGAAACTCGTCAAGATTTTCTCTCAGCGACACAGGGTTCGGGGACTCCCAGCGGTCCTTGACGGGGTACCAGGGGGTCCCCAGCTAAATGTTTAATATTAACCAAAGGGACGCTTATGGGTATGTATGTAACTCTGAGAGTGTACACAAATGGTTTCATTTGTATAGGCTACACACACTCAAGTTAAATTAACGCTTTTAGGCGCTTTTATTGGCACAGGTGTAGAGTCTAGCGGTTCGAATCCACTGCAGTACATCTGGCTTGGCCCAGCATCTACTGTAGGCCTACATGTATACTAGGCTGAGTAAGTGGGAGGGAAGCCGGGCACCAGTGGTCACTGCATGTAACCTGAATGCTGAGTGGGAGGGGTAAATCCATTGAGGAAAACCTGGGTTGATAAGATGAGAAGAGAGGAACAGAGAGAGACTTTAGTGAATTCATAGAGAATATGGTTCAAAGAGCACTGCCACCTGTGTTACCAAGCTTTCAAGAACGAGAGAACATTGGCAAAGACATGAAAGAGGGGAATAAAGAGACATGCAACCACACTCGCAATTCCCCGAATTGCATCTTTTCTAGTTCTGCTCTAGTGCCTAGAAGACTTATAATGCGGTCTAGAATCCAGACCAAAAACGCAAAATTTCTGTGTGAATAAACAGTTCAATAATCACTCATTTGGGGTTAGCTATATAGCAGGGGTTCCCAAACTTTTTGGGCTCGGGGCTATAAATATTTTTTTTTTTCTGAGGCACCCCTACTTTATTATATTCCTAATTTTCCCAGCACCTTATATTTATAGCATATTTTAGCGATCATGTTGCAAGGAAAGCGAGATAATAGCCATTTGGTTAGAACTGACTGAAAATAGCTTTGTACTTCAAGTTTTAAATGATACTACATTTATTTTTAAATCCAAATACATTTCAAATATTATCAAATTATCTCGCGGCACCCCTGGACTGCCGTCGCGGCACCCCAGGGTGCCCCCACTGCCCCGTCACCCACTTTGAAAACCCCTGAGCTATAGAGGTGGTGATAGATTCTGTGCTCACCTTATGTGTTATTCCTCAGGTAGGCTGGGAGTACCAATGGCAGTGAGTGTATACAGTATGTATGTATACAATACAACTATATAGACGGTCTATAGCTTAAAAAACTGATAATCAACGTCTTGCAAACAAAGCTGATGATCAATGCAGCAATTTCCCGTAATATCTGCAAACTGTCTTCTGTCCTTTGTTTCTAGTACACGTTGTGACGCGTTGTGAGCTTGTAAATCGGCTATTTTTGGTGAACCTTCCTCAGAATATGGATGCTGGGGTTCAAGTGGTTAAACTGCAAGTATAGAAGTTTTTTTTTGTCAATTCTGATGGAAACAGATATTTCTCTGTGACATAGCCTACCGTATCTCAGGTGGAAACATTTGCATATTACATAGCATAATATGAGATTCAAAAAATGAACAGTGTAATTCAGGGGTGCCTCTGAAAAGCTTATTTACAGGGGTGCCCTGAGTCAAAAAGGTTTGATAACCCCTGTTCTTGTGTCCGCCTTGGAACTGAGCTGTGAGATTATAGAATATCCTTCCGGCATCTGCAGTATATTGGACAACACTATACTTATCCCTGGGTCTTACCCTGTATCTCCACAAACACTGGGGTTAAGATCACAAGAAACAAGGTTCAAACTAAATCAATGGAATGTTCTGTACTGTACGTTGTCCATCAAAGGCGTGTGCTTCAGTTGAATGTGAACAAGTTGGGTGCTGTGTCTGTTCTAAATGTACAAACACTGACCCTTTTTACTGTTTATTTATTAGTACCTATGCTGCTACTAACACCTATGCGTTATGTTATGTCAGTCCTTTTGCATTGGATTGATGCCTTAATTAAATGATGTTGCACACTTGTGTTCAATAATCATATTTATTATCATCATCATCATCATCATCATTTACTGTATTATCATTATTATGGTTGTTGCTGTATACTGTAATTGTTTTTACCAGCACAGGGGAGCATGCCACATTTCACTGTTTGTACTGAACAAGTGTACATGTACAGTATGAGTGAGTGACAAATAATCTGGATCTTAAAATGTAGGCCTATGCCTTTGTTCTAGCTTTCCAGATCCTTAAGCCAGAGCTATTATGGAAATAAGAGTGTGGGCCCTGGGACCTGGCTCAGGTTATAGCCTGGGCATATAAAAGGGTTTTATAGAAAAGCCAAATAGGTTCGTAAACACTGTTCTGTGTTTAGCCACCATGGATAGCCCAGGGCTAATAAGGGCCTGCCATGACAGTCCTGGGCTGAATGTGAAAGCACCTGTGGACAGAGTGTGGCTGTTAAGTTACATACCTTTCTTAACACTCTCTCACACACTCACACACATCCAAACACACCCACCCACCCACACACACACACACACACACACACACACACACACACACACACACGCACACGCACGTCCTCACGCACGTCCTCACACACACACACACACACACACACACACACACACACACACACACACACAACCACTCATCTCGAGAGCAAGACAACGATCGAAACGTGATGAGGTTTCGACAAAGTAAACTTCAATGAGCATCGCAGGCCAGGCTCGGTAAACGATGACAGAATGACAATGGATAGGTAGACCTTTATTGATCCTGAGGGAAATTCAGGATGATGAGCAGAGTGCTGGTAAAAAGTCTATGCTCATTTGACCAATCAGAATTCGTCAAACAAGACTGCCATCTACTGCTCAAATCAGGCACTCTGCAGATTGTCTCCAATCTCTTGATACCAACTGTGGCTGATTTAATTAAGATAAATGAATATGCATTGCTTTCATTGACTTTCTAATAGAGTACCTCCCTCTAACTTCACCCTCTCCCACGGCGGTGACATTGAACGCAGAGATAATCGAAGCATTAAATGTGCCAGTGGTAGGTCTACATTCCGGTCTCATCCTCTACATCAGCCTCGACATATCCTGTTTAACGCATGAGTCCTCGTGCTCACACTCGGTTTTCAGGGCTGTCATTGTCGTGATCAGTGATGCTTGCAGGGAGCCAATAGGGTTCATCAGTTCTTTTCCGGCGGCACTGTTGCTCTTTAGTCATCTGAACACTGGCAATCACTTCCTTCACCCTGGAGGTTGGGAAGGGTTCCTGCTTCACCCGTGTGAACTGAGCGGTGGTCGTGGAGGCTGTGCAACAGCACTACTGGGTGGGTGCAGCGGGGTTAGTGTGCTTTACAATGCTGTAGTTTCTTCACACGCTCTAATTTATTTGACCCTAAAACATTCAGTTTGTTAATAATAATAATAATACTTGACCACACATGCTGACCCACCCTTCCCCCCTGTGTGTGTGTGTGTGTGTGTGTGTGTGTGTGTGTGTGTGTGTGTGTGTGTGTGTGTGTGTGTGTGTGTGTGTGTGTGCGTGCGTGCGTGCGTGTGTGTGTGTGTGTGTGTGTGTGTGTGTGTGTGAGAACAACAGCGCCCCTCCCTTAACATGTGTGGTCAGAAAAGGTACTGCATGCTTGAGGCTACATACACGGACGGCCGGACGGCCGGACGGATACCCACACACACGGCCACGTATAGGAGACGGTTTGACCACCGCTCAAAAAGAAAAGGATCAATCATGCCTCTAAAGCCTCATGTCCGCATGGCTGCACTTAAGTGGATGAGGCTGTCTGCTTGCCGAATCGGTAATGCAATATAAATATTTCTTGATGATTGGTAAGATTATCTCAGGCTCTTGTCTGGAGCTGCCACTCGTTCAAATTAAACAAAAAAATATTGTATAGGCAAATAAAGAGGCCTCGAGGAAGAAAGACAAATCAATGTTAGTCTAGCATGTACACTAGGGTGTAACGATACATTTTAGCGATTCGATACATATCACGATACATGGTTGACGATACGATACATGGACGATATTGGTTCATTGGTGATACGATACGATTCGATTCAATGATTTAAAATCGATATAGTAACTATTTAGCAAAGAAATTAAATCTGTGTGAAAGGTGTGGATAGTGCAGGTTTTTAAGGGAAACATGTATTATATAAATAAGTAAACACAGTGACACCCCCCCCCCCCCCCCCTTTAAAATTTTCTTCTTAAAAATGCTAAATACAATCCACAAGTAGGTAGTATCGATACAATCGATTCTTTGCACAGCCGATTCGATGCGATACAAATTCAAACAATATGATTCGATTTTAGCTGTTTTCATTTCGATATACTTCGATTTTTTAAGTTAAAAACGGTATTTTGATGCAGTTATTATATCGTTACACCCCTAATGTACACCTCTCAGGTGTCAGCCCAATTCTCTTCTTTAACAAACTGCATTTTTAACTCTAGAGATTGTATCAGTGTGTCATTGTGGTTTACTGCCAAAAAATAAGGTTAAGTATTCAGACAATACTAAGCCTACACTGACCTGAATTGATATGTGATATTCTGCTCTCGTATATTGGTTATAATAAAAATTCTGTATTCTTCATGAATCATGATCTTCCAAAAGAATTGTTTGGCAGCTATTGTACGGTGCATGTTTAGAGCAAACATTTGGCAACTTCAGCTTCAGCTTCATGTAAGCAGTAAACACAAACTTTCCTCTGGAAGTGGTCTGTTTGCTTGCCTGCTTCAGCTGCTGACAGGTCAACAATAGAAAAGTAAAAAGGAACGAATCTTAGCAATAAAGGAGTGGTCCTGGGCCAGGCTCAGCATTCGTCTCAACTTGTGTCTCAGCGGGTAGTTGTCTGACACATGCACATAAAGCCTATTGATTTGCCCTCCAGCGTTGATGGGAATGCAGGCCAGCAGATTGTTTTCTTTATACAGAAAATCCTTTTGTTTTAACCCGCAAATGTACCAAAATGTAGACAAATGAAATTGACCCATATGTGTCTGTTGGAGTTAAATGACACTGTTGTGAAGAAAAAAGAGTTGAGCCGGAAGGCAAAGCTCTCTGTCTACCGAGCAATCTTCGTTCCTACTCTCACCTATGGTCATGAAGTGTGGGTCATGACCGAAAGTATAAGGTCACGGGTGCAAGCGGCCGAAATGAGTTTCCTCAGACGGGTGGCTGGTATCTCCCTTAGAGATAGGGTGAGAAGTTCAATCACCCGAGGGAGACTTGGAGTAGAACCGCTGCTCCTACAATTGGAAAGGAGTCAGCTTAGGTGGTTCGGGCATCTAGTACGGATGCCCCCCGAGCCCCTTCCTAGGAAGGTCCTCGATGCACGTCCCACTAGGAGGAGACCCTGTGTCAGACCAAAGACCAGATGGAAGGATTATATCTCCAAACTGGCTTGGGAACGCCTCGTTATACTCCCTGATGGAGTGAAGGAAGTTGCTCGGGATAAGGAAATCTGGAAGTCTCAGTTGGAACTGTTACCCCCGCGACCCGATTCCAGATAAGCGGTTGAAGATGGATGGATGAATGGAGTTAAATGAACATAATAGAAGATTTTACTGTGCACTTTTGGTCATTTGAATGACCATAAAAGGTCTGTAACGCATGTACAAATGAAATCAAATGGACCCTATAACGGACCATTATTTTTTCTTTTTTATATTTTTGCCATTGGACACATTTGTCCGTGTACGCACATATTGATGATGACCCCTGCTATAATTATATACTCTGTTTGTTCATACTGTTCTTTGCCCCCTCCCTTTTTTCCCTCTGTGCCAAATATCTTTGCTGAAAATAGCCGATCTGCAACATCACAATGTGTCGAAAAACACAGTCAGCTTGTAGATAGGCTATTTCCTATCCTTTTCCTGTAGGCTTATTATGGCATATACCCGGAATAGGGATGCTAGGGTTCACGTGGTTTAGTTTAGCCAGTCATACAGGACCAACTGGTTGAATTCTGTGTTTGACATGACATCCTCACATTCAGACAGAGCCTGGGCGAAAACAGGGGTCTCGGGAGGGGGGGGGGGGGGTGATCTTATTTGATGAGAAAGTCAGAGTTTCTCATTTGTTACACTGCTTTGTTGAATGCACCATTCCGGTCCGGTCAAATAATAATGAGGCATTCAGCAGGTTGTTATTTCCTTCACATCAGACCTCTGTGCTGCCTCTGTTTCTGTGCTATGGAGGCAGAAACGTAAACAGCTCTGTAATAAGCTGGATAATGTACAGTGAGGCGCTCATTATTGCAAAATAAACCCACGGAGCACAAAGCAGGACCAGCAGCTCCAGCACTGAGGCCAGTGCTAGGGTGGGTGTCACAGAGAAACCCTTATATTGTGGAAGAATCTTTGCATGTACTGTACTTATTACTGCCTTTTCCCTATAGGACAGGCGTCTTCAATGTTTTCAGGTCAAGGACCCCTTAGTTGAGAGACAGATGAAACAGAGACCCCCACAACCTTTTCATAGATTCCATATAGTTTCATTGTTTGACAGCGCAATCATCAGTGTATTTTGGATTCATGTCAATCTGTGTTTTCATATATTTAACCAATTGAACCGTCAATAATTAATACACTTTCACTCAGCACTTTTTCTCCTCTACACCAATCTTCTTTGCTGAAAATGGACGATATACCGTACAAGCTCACAACGCCTTGCAGCACGAGGCGTTGTGAGCTTGTAGATCTGCTATTTTTGGCTAAAGTTCTCAGCATGTGAACAATATAAAAAAGGAGATTTTTTTTTATATCACACAAAGATTTGGAACTCTGCTGCAACTCTTAGGACCCCCTAGGGGTCCCGGACCCCCTGTTGATGACCCCTGCCCTAGGATCATTGCTACTTGCTTGCAAACATCCTGAATAAACCTCATATTTGTACGTGATATCGGTGGAACTCATAAATATGATAACAGGAGGTTGCTCTGCTCTGGCAGAATGACACATTGTTGTCTTTCATCCCAGGGAGTGGACATTTTCACTGACTCTGGCACTGCCATTGGCCGTGGCAGATGTCGAAAGAACTATTCTCAGTTTATTTTTTTAATGAACATATCCCATCAAATGATGGAATACAGACTTAGTGAAATGCAACTTAAAAAAAAATAGAAATAAACTTTCCCTCTGTTGTGTTGACCCATTTCAGTTTGGCCCACTGGCTGCTTAATTAATTATAGGCCTACAACCCAAAGAAATTAGCTTGCATGTTTTAACTTAAGCACTCTGGCGCCAGTAGCATTGTGTGCCGGCAGGCTGCTAATTAGTAATTACTGCTGATTAATGCCTGAATTATTCATGCACCAATGCTGTAGGTGTTAAACAGCAATGCTCTCCAGCACTTCCTGCACGGCGCTGATAGAGACCGAGTTGTGGAGTGATGTATGTCAATGTGATGATGAGTCAATAAGTGGATCCAGAGGTGTCACACCAAATTCTAGGCCCTGATGGGTACAAGGATTCACTCACATGCTGTGCTTTAACTATTGAAACATAGCAGATCTACAAGCTCACAGTGCAGCACCGAGTGCCGCGCTGCGAGCTTGTAGATCTGCTATTTTTGAAAAATCAAGAACACTTGTGCAAGTCTTTGAATATTTCAAATCCTTCTAAGGTTTTTTGAAAAACCTATGTTCATATGTCAGTGGTGCTCAAAACCTTTCATGTGAAGGACCCCCAAAATGATATGTATTTGGCCACGGACCCCCATCTCAAAACATTTAGTTACAGGGACCCCGCCCCCACTCGGTGCCACGCTGTGAGATTGTATAGCTGCCCTGGTAACTCAGTCACCCCCCCCCCCCCCCCCCCCCCCGCCCCCCCCTTGTAGACACCCCTGCCTGCACGGCGCTGATAGAGACTGAGTTGTGGAGTGATGTGTGTCAATGTGATGAGTCAATAAGTGGATCATATTTGTAGGAGTAATTTTCTTACAACCAACTGGCAGCACGTCAAATCTCGCAAACATGAAGTAATTGAGGAGCTGTGGCGTGGGCTGATGTTGTGTAACTCATTAAAATGTCCTGGCATTATGTTAATTGTATATCCTACTTGTTTCCATGGAAGCAGTGTTCAGTGATCCAATTGGCTAATATTCCTTCAGCCTAATTAGAGCATTTGTAACTGTAAAATCACTAGTTGTATAGTTTTACTATTTTGAAAAACATTTTTAAATACTTCAAATAGCCGATCTACATTTTTCAAAGGCATGGATGGAAATAGGGCCCATAGGGGCTGTTATGACATCATTTTGTAGGCAGAGGAGAATTTCTGTCCCCAGTTTCCGTGAATCTTTTTACTATTTTTACTATTTACACATTTTTCTTCTCTTTTTTTGTTGAAAGGAAAGTGTTAGAATTATACTTTAGTCGTTATTTTTGTCTCGGATCTGTTTAAATAGCGAGGGACAGAAAATGCTCTGGGGGCAGAGTTCTCCTCTGCCTACAAAATGATGTCACGGCTTAAAAGCCCCAAGGTGCATTGCTTCCCCTCATAACATCACAGAAACGGCAGTATACAGTAAACTGTATAGACATAGGACCTACTCCCAACACATTCTCACACACTTTGCGTTAAACTGGTGACGAGTTGGGACAGATTTGGTGAGAATGTTATGTTGGATGGCTCGCTTGGGGTTTGCCCAGGAACCCCCTCAATGACCCCCAGACATTACTTTGAGAATCACTGCTTTGTGAGCTTGTAGTTTTGCTATTTCTGCTTAGAATGACACATGCTTAATTCAGGAATGCCAGCTTCAAAGACTGTTGTATGGATTATGAAGTAGTCAAAGGGTCCGAATAGTTATGTCACCTCACCTGTAATGTTATGGAACTCATAGTAGAGATTTGTCTCTGGGCCTGGACAGAACGAGCAGAGAGTGCAATGTGCATTATCTACCAGTAGATGGTGTTGAAACCCAGCCAATGCAGTTCCGCTTCAAAAACACATTCAAATACACCTGCTACATACAGTGTTTTTGACCATCATGTCAGTCTCCCAAATAAGCAGCCATTAACCTGTATAATTTGAGGGGTTATCCCATATGGAGCTTTTTTAATAAATAGCTTTGTTTTTAAAAACCTGGTATCTTATGTGTCCATGCCCAAGCCCATTGAGATTTTTTTTCCCATTACATTTCCATTACAATAGATGGTGCCACAGGTTTTCCCTTTAGTTTTACCCACCCACCCCTGGTTGGACTCATAACTTGAAGCCCAGTGTCGCCAATGTATTAATTTCAATTACTACCCTATAGTATTCCATATTGCATGGGTATTCAACTGGTGGCCAGCAGGCCAAATGCGGCCAGTGGGGACCTTCCATGTGGCCCTTGGCCGGGACAGTTAAGGCCTGTAGTGTCCATAGTATGTCCGAAATGTTTGGTGAGTTGGACTCTCCAACGTGCACATTTCCAAACTCTAATTCGGTCTAATGCTTTTCATTTTGTAGTCGAACCGGACCTTTTGACCGAAAAGTTCGCTTCGGTCAAAGTGACAGGCCCGGCCCCTTGGGTTTCTGAAATATGTGGCCACCTGAACAATTGAGTTGAATACCCCTGCCATCCACCACTTTCTCTTGAGGCAAAAAGCTGTCAAACAATGTCCAGTAAGTTGGACACAGAGACAAGTGTTCTCGTCCTAGTAGTCCATGGGCCATACGAGTTGTTGGCAGGTGGCAAAGGTTACCATGCATTTTTGAAAAGCTCTATATCTGTAGATTATATTTTGGTATGATAACCCTTTCTTAGACACAGCTAAATTGGTGTTATCAGCCGCTAGAGTTGGTGTCCCATTAACTTTACATTACAGGAAAAAAAAGCTAAAAATGTATCTGCTTTAAGTAGCATAAGAGGGGTCAAACTAGGGGGTTTTCATGATGCTGAATCCATTGCAAGCATCTGTTTTGCACGAAAAACATTCCTGGGGCTAAAACAGTCCCCACAAAAGTCTGAAAAGTGATGACTCATCACTTTTCATCACTAAACCATAGTCTTGTGGGACAGTTTTTAGCCCAAGGAATGTTTTTTGTGCAAAACAGATGCTTGCAATGGATTCGGCATCATGAAAACCCTCTAGTTTGACCCCTCATATGCTACTTAAAGCAGATTCATTTTTTGCTTTTTTCCCTGTAATGTAAAGTTAATGGGACAACAAATCTAGCGGCTGATAACACCAATTTAGCTGTGTCTAAGAAAGGGTTATCATACCAAAATATAATCTACAGATATAGAGCTTTTATAAAATGCATGGTAACCTTTGCCACCTTTTTGATACCGACAACTCGTATGGCCCATGGACTATAGGGGACAATGTCCAGTTGGACACAGAGACAAGCAGCGCTCTCGTCCTAGACTATAGGTGACAATGTCCAGTTGGACACAGAGACAAACGCTCTCAGGCCAGGTTACAAATGTCCATTAGGACACAGAGAAAAGCGCTCTCGTCCTAGGGGGCGATGTCCAGTTGCGTGCGCAGGGTCTAGGTTTCACCCAAAGCCTCCTGAGTGACTGCATGGTGCCCGGCCAGCTTCCAAGGCCTGCCAAATGAGGGTTTGACTGCTGCTTTAAGTCACCTGACCACTGACCAGCCCTGCAGTCCAGGTAAGTAACACACACACACACACACACACACACACACACACACACACACACACAGTCCTGGGTGTCCCATAGGTGGCGCTCATGTGCAGGGAGGGTTTCCTGGGAGTCACAGAGGAATGCTGGAATGCTGCCAACACACCTTCCTGTTTTGACTTCACGGACTTCTGTGGGTCAATTCAGGGCAATCGTTACCAACACCTTTGTTCACGATTGTAAATGCTTTATTACATTTTTGTTGATCTGTTTTTAGTATTTCAATATTTTGTTATTTCTTTATTTTTATTATTATTATTATTTTCCTCTTTTTGATGAAAGCAGTAAGCACAGCCAGGGGCGTCAATTGGGTATGGCAGGGGTATGCAGCTGCCATACCCTGGGTTCAGGGGGGAAAATAGAAGTTACTTTTAAATATAAATCCATGAATGTCTCTTTGTCTATCTGTGCTGGTTATTATGTTGTTAAATTACAGTAAAATAACTACAAATGCAAAATTTAACATAATGGTCACTTTCACAAGGTATTATAATTATATTCTCCACACTTGTATTCTCCCCAGCTTTACAGAGTTGTATATTCCCAGGTTCTGCAGGTCAGCTGCACAGGTGCAATGCATTATTGTTAATTGTGGCACGTTTACTAACATGCCAAGTTTAGCTGCACTTTTTTTTCCAGACATTGTGAAAATAGCCGATCTACATGCTCACAACGCCTCGCAGCGCGAGGCGTTGTGAGCATGTAGATCTGCTATTTTCACAATAGAACCGTGTCATCCAAAATGTAATGCCTATTTTCTATGAGGACTCCCATCTTTGCCATACCCTAGCTTTTGCTGAACTGACGCCACTGAGCACAACTTTGAACCTTGAATCTTGAACTGCCAACTAACCTTTTAAGATGTTTGGATGAAACATCTTGTGTAAAAAAAAAAGAAAACTGTTTCGCATACCTTAAATAACACAATGTTTCTCTCTATTATAAGATACTTTTGAACCATGCATGAACTCTCCCTCAGAAAGGACATGCTGTCTATCTCACAGATAGAGAAATGATATTTTTCAACTGTTTGGTTAACTAATTATCCAAAAAGTGTCACTTTCAAGGATGTTAAGGACGAGCCTGCATGAACAACATGATTACACAAGTATTTTTTTTTTTTTGTCATTCAAATATTTTTATTTTTTAAACAGTATATAAACATCAACAAATATATGTATAAATAAAATACCAATACAAATACACATCCATAAGAAAAAAAAACAACAACAAAAGAAAACATCGGCAGTCGAGCTAAGCTAATCGGACAACACCCCTTCAATTCTTAGATAAACATCAGTAGTGATTGTATACCTCGTAATGCATACACACAAGTATTTCTGTATGCTTCTTCAACATTTGATTTCACACTCATTTCTACCAAAAACAGCTGTATTTAGTATGAGGTAAGGTAACCTATTGTTACTATAGTTTGTAAGGTGCTTTGTCCCATGGCTCCAAGTAGCATTACTGGGGATGTCATTGGTTATTGCATCCAGGCTCGTCCCTATGTTAATGCAGGCTGGTGTAACACTACAGCTTTTGTAAACGTTGTTCTTCCAAGATCATCGGACTTCCCACACCCACACTTGCTGATATGAATGATAAGGCCCTCACATGCTTAGCACTGTCAATAACAAATGACACTGATCATCCTCTGTAACGCTACTTCGACCTCTTGCCATCGGGGCGAAGATACAGAACCTTGAAATGGCGCAAGGTACGGTTTAACAGGAGTTTTGTCCCCTCATCCATCGCTGCACTAAACAATCTGCTAAGCAATCGCCCCTGTCACCAGGATGGTTTTCTGTAAATAGCGGGGTCCTGATGTTCTGTCCTGTGATGTTGTCTTATATGGTTATATGTTGTTTTTTGTGTTGAACAGACTTGTGAAGACAAATTTCCCTTTGGGGACAATAAAGATTATTATTATTATTATGTTGAGGTGTGAACTTAAGGATTGTTTTAATGTGCGTGCATGTGCTCCTGTTCAAAAGGATTTGGGACGGTGTGGAACCGTGTGATACTTCCATTGCCCTCTGTATCAACGTCGCTAAGAGAAGATGATTAACCTCTAAGTCACCATTAGGGCATTGTTCATAACAGCCACCACCGTCCTTGTATGAATTAATTCATTTCACTGAAGAGCAGCAGTTGTTCCTATTCCATCAGACTAGCAGGCTACCTCCAAATGACTCATCTCAATCTGCTTGATGAATGGTTAATGTAGAGGCAAAGGGCAGGTGTCAGTTCAGCCCCGTCCATCTTCAACTCTACAGTACAGCACACACAGGGGAAATCCACAGCTTCCGTTTAACCCTGAGAGTTACATTTTGATACTCTGCTACTATAAGTTAAATGAACACTCCAGATTTAGTGAGTGGGCGGCTCCACAAACACTCACTTCACTTCACCCTCTCACTGAGCAATGATGGCAGTGCTTTTCTTGACTGTTTCTCCCTCCCTCCCTCTCTCTCTCTCTCTCTCTCCCCCTCGATCCCTCTCCCTCTCTTTCTCTCTTTCTCTCCCTCTCTCTCTAGCTCTCCTCCATGTCTCTCTAAAAAGACCAAACCAACACCAATGATTCGCCATGCAACTCCTTGCAACTGCCAAGTCATTGCATGTTGCAAAGTGAATCCTTGTCATCAGGCCTGGAATTCCGTCATTTTAAGGACAATGCCACTTGGCCTTTTTGAGGGCACAAAGGCTGAATGTCAGGGCAGGAAAGCCATCAAATAAAACACAAATTTAGTCCATTGAAACAATTTGTTGAATTTAAGGGTTAGGAATGATAACCTAGTCTGCAGTGGAATAGATGATGGTATTTACAATCTGATCCATGCTCAGCCATGCTCCAATCAAAGTCACTGGATTCGTTTAAAGATGGGGACTCGAGAAGTTACGATTTCAGAGTCTCAACAAAGGACACGGGTGTCTTTGTGAAAAGAAAGAGACACTGGTGTCTACTGTCTACATATTGACAAGAAAGAGCTGGGGCATTAAGGCCACTGTGGCCTCAGGTCATGCCATTGTTTTGAGGGGGACAAGGCCAAACTGAGGGACTTCATGGCCTCCCTGGAATTTCAAACCTGGTTGGCAAGGTTTGGGCTTTTTAGACTTAATTTGAACTCTATAAGCGTCTGCCTGTATCTCTGAATATCTCTATAGTCAGCCTGCAATTCACCATATTCACACACCGGCCAGTTTGCTATTAAGTTAATGAAATGCCCCGTTGGGGTTGGGTTGGCATTCTTCAATTGTTGCCGTTGTCACTTTTGCTACTTACTGTAAGTCCTCAACCCCAGTGAAAGTTCCTTAGTTGAACTTTGTTCTTTTTCTGGCTGCTATTCATCACCATGGTATATAGTACACATTGAGCTCATAGCCACATAGTGCACCTTCATTCAAAGTACCTGCAGAGGACCCCCAGCTGAGAATAATAATTGTTTGGGGGTCCCAGCTAGGGACCCCCAAACAATATTTGTTTTGGAAAAATATTTAAAAAAAAAACAGCTACAGCTACTGTATATGTGTGGGCTCATGTGTCCTTGTTGCTTCTTTTGGGCTTGGTTTCGTAGACCTGACCACTTCTTTGTGGCGACGACTTTAGGGATATATTAATTCTTTAACATAATGGATGCAGTTACCATTCCCATTGGAGAACTAATTCCCTGTATTTTTTCTAACATGAAAGCGATGGATTTTATCTTTGGCCTTGCATGGCGTCTTTCTCAGTTGTGAGTCTGTGACACAACTTTTCCTAGCCGTCTGGTTGCCTGTGAGAATGATCTCCCCTCTTGGGCATGGCAGACAAAGCAAGTAAAACTGGTATTGCATAAGGGGCATACTTTCCTGGGTACAGCACTGGCCCAGTTTCAGTGTCATTTAAGAGAGAAATGGCACTAATACAGTGCCATTAATGTTCACTGAAACAGTTTAATGCTAAATGGCTAATAATGTAACCTTTACTAGTATCTTATCTTATCTTATTACTAATATAACTTTGAGAGGTGTCCCCCAATTCGTTGTGCAGGGATGGTAAGCGCAGGAACACTCAAAATCAACAGGGTGTTTGCTACAATATTCTCCAGAGGCTGGGCCACGTTATAGTCTATCTTTCCTAACTTCAATAGACAATTTACAATGTAGGCGTTTAGCAGACGATATTAAACCAGAGCGACTTCAAGGTAATACATCAAGACAAACATCAATACATCAACATCAATACATCAATTGCATAGAAATATCAATCTAGAAAAAAGATGACATGATACACAAGCATTTCTGTATGGATCTTCAACATTACATTTCACACTCATTTCTACCAAAAACAGCTTTATAGTTTGTGAGGTGTTTTGTCACATGCCTCTAAGTAGCATTACAGGGGATGATGGTCGATAAATGTTGTTGATGTGTGAACTTAGGGGTTGTTTTAATGTGTGTGCATGTGCTCCTGTTCAAAAGGATTGCGTGCATGTGCTCCTGTTCAAAAGGATTTGGGACGGTGTGGAACCGTGGTACAGTCAGCTGGGGCATTAAGGCCACTGTGGCCTCTCAGGTCTTGCCATTGTTTTGAGGGGCACAAGGCCAAACTGAGAGACTTCATGGACTCCCTGAAATTTCAGTCCTGGTTGGCATGGTTTGGCTTTTTAGACTTAATTTGAACTCTAAAAGCTTCTGCCTGTATCTCTGAATATCTCTATTATAGTCAGCCTGCAATTCACCATATTCACACACCGGCCAGTTTGCTATTAAGTTAATGAAATGCCCCGTTGGTGTTGGGTTGGCATTCTTCAATTATTGCTGTTGTCACTTTTGCTACTTACTGTAAGTCCTCAACCCCAGTGAAAGTTCCTTAGTCGAACTTTGTTTTTTGTCTGGCTGCTATTCATCACCTTGAATATACTGTACTATATTATAGTACACGTTCAGCTTATAGCCACACAGTGCACCTTCATTCAAAGTACCTGCAGAGGACCCCCAGCTGAGAATAATTTGTGCCAGGGACCCCCAAACAGACCTGACCACTTGTTTCTCTTCTGTTTTATGGCGACGACAGAATCACAAACTTTAGGGAGTTTAGGGACATATTAATTCTTTAACATAATGGATTCAGTTACCATTCCCATTGGAGAACTAATTCCCTGTATTTTTTTTCTAACATGAAAGCGATGGATTTTTGGCCTTTCTCAGTTGTGAGTCTGTGACACAACCTTTGGTAGCCGTCTGGTTGCCTGTGAGAATGATCTGCCTCTCGCTTTGTTAAAGTTTGTTTGTGATCTGTAATTTAACTCCGCGAGTCACAAAGGTACAGATGCATGGAACCAAATGGACCCATGACTCCATGTATTGTATGTACCTCGCTCTCAGAGTAACAGAAATGCCCATAATGGCTCTTTTATAACCTGCATTGAACATAATTCCTCTGCAGTGTCTTATTGCGACCGTAGGTCGCATTTACTACCAAAACCTCCACCGGCTGTCTGTCAGTGAGTCAGTGAGTCAGTGAGTCAGTGAGTCCGTCACACTTTTGCCCTGCTCATATCTCGACAACCGTTGCCCCCATCCATGCCAAATTTTGCACACACACTCCTTGACTGCCAAACTACAACCTCCAAGGACCCCCGGAGTCCCAGGGACCCCCAGGTCCCTGGGGGACCCCCAGATGTAAAAAATGACCAAATGTGCAAAAATGACCAAATGACCACCCCAACGGGGCTGCTCACGGGGAATTCCCGGGGACCACCGACTCCTGGTGCTCCAGAACGGATGCAAAAGTGGTGGCGCCCCCAGTGGAGGACCCCCTGCCACTGCAGCGCACATAAAATGCCGTAACTCGGGCTAGGAGCGTCCGGGAGAGCCGGGGCCGGTACCTATTCGTCCGCCAAGGCAACGCGGAGACCCCACCCCTCATTTCTCACATGGCCCTATTCTAGCGCCACCTTCAGGCCGATTTTTAAAACACATTTTTGGACACTGCTCCTACAGTTTTTGCCCTAAAATCACGAATATCACTACACAGCATGTCTACACTCATGTCATCAACATGGATCAGGAAGATTTTGGAAAAACAATTTTTTGCCCTATTTGTGGAGATAAGCCACCTACGGTCGCTTCTCTCCCGATTAGGGAGTCTTACTGGTCTTTCTGCTTCTCCTTCGATGATGGAGACGGAGTGTGTAGTTGCCGTCCTCTTCATGTTGGTCGCTTAAAGCTATGATTGGTGGCGACGAACGCACTTTGTTTTTAATGTTGTTTCTTGATTAAAACTTTTTTTATATTTTATTATTATTATTTTTTGGTTGCTTGTACCCGACCGAATTTAGATGCTTCCCACTGCTTAAACACAGACATTATTCATTTTCTAACACTTGCTTTCAAAGCCAATAAAGCCATTATTAATGGCTATGTATTAATGGCTATTTACACTCCAGGGCCAGCCCTGGAAGGTAATACATAGCCTATATGCCAGCATGCTAAAACTCAGGTTGTTGTCTTTTGGCCCTGTACTTGCAGAACAGATAGGCAATAAGTTCAATGAGAATTGCACCAACAGATGCAGCAAACAAGATAAACCACAATGTCATGTACCATGGTGTTACTTCATCACCTGGGTTCAAAATACATGTAGGAGGAGCAGGATGGAACTTTCCCTCAACCTTACATTGTAATGAACCAAATCCATTGAGGGTGAAATCTTTTGTACATTTGTATGTCACGATATCTCCATAATTATACTGTTCTTTCAAGGGGCTGTAGATGGCGTTTGCAGCCTCTGGTGGCGGAGCACATTTAACCAATTCACATACTGGTGGTGGTCCGTCCATCCAGCCATCAGCTCCGCACGTTAGGTCCTTTTTACCTACCAAATTGAAACCATCTTTGCATTTGTATATCACGACCTCTCCATAATCATACACCTCCTTCACTGCAATATCGGTGTTTGCAACGTGTGGCGGTGGACCACATTTCTTCAGTATACATGTTGGAGGAGCCGGACGGAACTTTCCGTCAGCATGACATTCTAATGAACCAGATCCATTAAGGGCGAACTCTTTTGAACATTTGTACGTCACGATATCTCCATAATTATAATGTTCTTTCAAGGGGCTGTAGATGGCGTCTGCAACATCTGGTGGCGAAGAACATTTAACCAATTCACAAATTGGTGGTGCGTTCACCCATCCTTCAGCTCTGCACGTTAGGTTCTTCTCACCTACCAAATTGAAACCATCAGTGCATGTGTATACCACGACGTCTCCATAATTATACACTTGTTTCACTGCACTAGTGGCGTTAGCGTTAGCAACATATGGCGGGGGACCACATGTAATCATTTCACATACTGGGAGTTTGTCCATCCACCCATCAGAGCCACAAGTTATTTCTTTTGGACCAACCAAATTGAACTCTACGTTGCAAGCTGCCACAGCTTTGTCGCCAAACAGAGTTCCATTTGGATAATCTATAGTTCCATTCGGGAGGTGACCAAGTGAGCCACAATCTCTCCTATCGCACACAAGTGTGGGGGAACTCCAACTGCCCTCGGTGCAGGTGATATCACCATTGCCTCCATTAGGTACAAAACCAACATCACAGACAAGCGTAACCGAAGTGCCATCTTCAAACTCTGGGATTCCGATGTGGTCATCATGCAAAACCATGTTTGGGGCTGTTGGTGGGAGACAGGGGACAGAGCGTTTGCAATATGGGAGCTGCGGAACCCACTCACCATTGTCACAAGTGACTTCGTCTGCGCCAACCATGACAAAAGTGCTCTCTGTGCAAGCAAATCGCAGGTCATCGCCGGGAAGATAGGGGCCAACTACGTCACCGGATTTAATATAGATATTTCGAGCATCCATATCGTCTTGTGGTAGTAGGTCACAGAAGAGAATTTCGCTTGGGTGTTTGCATTCGGGGAGCAAAGGTGACCACTCACCGTTGTCACAAGTGACTTCGTCTGCGCCAACCATGACAAAAGTGCTCTCTATGCAAGCAAATCGCAGGTCATCGCCGGGAAGATAGGGGCCAACTACGTCACCGGATTTAATATAGATATTTCGAGCATCCAAATCGTCTTGTGGTAGGTCACAGAAGAGAATTTCGCTTAGGTGTTTGCATTCGGGGAGCAAAGGTGACCACTCACCGTTGTCACAAGTGACTTCGTCTGCGCCAACCATGACAAAAGTGCTTTCTGTGCAAGCAAATCGCAGGTCATCGCCGGGAAGATAGGGGCCAACTACGTCACCGGATTTAATATAGATATTTCGAGCATCCAAATCATGTTGTGACAGATCACAGTTGAGGGTTCCCCTTGGGTGTTTGCATCCTGGGAGCAGAGGTAAACATCTGCCATTAATGTCATAGGCGACATCTCCTGCACCATCCATGACTACACCTGTGTTTAGGCATTTAGGTGCTGCTGGAGTTCGCATTAGAAGGGAAAAATGACACATAACAAACACAACGTACAGGAGGAAGCCCATGGGCTTCATTATGTCCAGCATACAGGTTTGTGTTGGTGCTGTGTCACTTGATCATTGAGTAAGCTCCTGCCTACCCACCTAAAGTATTGAAACCACCAGATGACCGTTCTCTGCTGTTCTCTATCGCTGTTCTATTTGCCTGGTCTCTCTCGATGAAGTCTGCTAAACTGACAGCAAATAGACACTTTGGTTTAATTGTATTAAATACACCGTGCTCTGGTCTATCGTCATACACAATGCACACTGTTGTCATGGATGCCTAACAATGCCGATTTCGCACAGGCAGCAAGGGGGAGAAGATGACAGCCAGCCCCATAGCCTCCCCTAAGTAACAAGAAACCTTGTGAAATAAAATGTCGTCAACCAATCATCAAGGACGATGATACACGAAAGAAGAAGAAGGCATCCCTGCAGTTTGTCCATGGACGTTCTCATCCTTCTATGAATGCACAAAAACTGTCATCTGTGTATTTCGAGGAGCAATCAACCTCAAACTCAGCGTGCATCACACAAAGACCTGAGATAGCCTATAGTGTGAAGTCAGTCAGATCAGCGGTTGTCCAAGAAATTGAAATAAATGTGCAAATCCCCATATATGGACTGCCCTGATGTCATCAATATGATAACATACTGATGTCACAGACTGGCCTGGACTCCATCTTTGTGCATGGCTGACGCAGGAAACACCTACCGGTATATGGACATAAAAGGGAACAGATACACAGACAGATGGGTAAAACAGGCACTCTGACAATGGGTACAGCGAGTAAAACAGGTATTGCATAAGGGGCATGATTTCCTGTATAGCACTGGCTCAGTCTCAGTGCCATTTAAAGGAATATTCCACTTTAAAAAATACTTTTGGTAGTTTTATGGTAGTTTGGCTTTTGGGAACACCCAGGACAGTTTTTGATTCAGCTTTTGATTGAGCTTGATTCAGTTTTTAGATATTTGATATTAATTTTATCGCAGATGCTGGGTTAATTCATACCCAACCGCTGAGTTATGAAATGGTTTACCCATTATGGGTTATTACAATGGCGTTTAATTTTGTACAACCCAAAATGTGGTTATTTTGTACAACTCATCTGGTTAAAATAAAGACATTGTTTGACTCAGTACATGGGTTGTTTTAAACTTTTAGGATTATTTTCTTTTGTTGGCTTGTCTCCTGCAACAGCTCTGCTAGGAAGCAGATCTCTTCTTTGGCTGATCAAAACAATAAAGGTTTATGCTTACTTACATTAAATATCTAATTCACATTGACTGTGCTGCTTTAACTTTACTAGCTGGTTAGCAGCTAGTTAACCTTATTTGATTTACCCCCATTGATTCTAGAAATGTGTTGTGTTCAATAAGACACTTGTTGAGTTGTATTATACCCACAGCAAATAGTTAATTCAAGGGTTGAAACTGATTGTCAATAACATAACTTTCCATTTTACAATATAGAACAAGTTCAAAGCATGTTTGGTCACATCATGCTGCCTATACATTTCCCAGTCAACAATCAGACGCAAGCCACCTAGTAGATTATTGGAAAGTATGCTGCTAAATAAAACTTACATAAGAGCAGCCAATAAACTTCAGAGATTAGGAATGGGAGTCGGGACCAGAGTGGCATGCTCAGATGAGAAATAACAATGTCTGAACTTTCTGACTTTCTGGCAATGTCTACTGTAGCATAAAATTCTATAATACATTTTAAAAAGAAGGGAAATTCCATGTATAATCAGTCCACCACCATGATTACCACAGTTCTGCCTGTGCGGGTAGTAGACTCGGTCAACACCACATTAAAAGCATTTTTGTCTCTGCTAGGCCAAAAGACATGGCCTAAATTATGTTGTTCCCCTCCCCCTGTACATCCATGTGTCTATCCGTTTGTCTGTCACCAGCTAATCTCCGGCACCGTTTGCCCGGTCGCTGCCAAACCGTACACACACACACTCCCTGGATGCCAATTCAGAATCTCTACCGAACATTTTTCACAAGACTGTTCAGTGCCCCCATGAGGTCCGATTTGTGCATTCTGCCCCAAAATCACACAAATCGGTAAAGTATCTCATGTGATCAACATAGATCTGTCCCATTTTCTATATTCCATCCTGATTGGCTTCCAAAGTTTGCAGGATTGGTCTGTTTTGAACAAAATGCCTCAAATCATGAACACAGTGTGCAATTTTGCTGAAATCGTGCATGCACGTTCCCACAAGGTCGAGGAACAAATGCCATCCTTTTCACATTGGCCTGTTATAGTGCCGCCAGCAGGCAGACATTTGAAAACACATTTTTGGAACAAAAAATCTCAAATCATGAATGCAACGTCAGACTGCTGTGAAAGGCCGAAGAAGACATGGCACCCTTTTCACATTGGCCTATTATAGCACCACCAGGAGGCCACAATAGCCTACCTGACCTGGTGGAGACCTGTGCTTGGAAGAGAACTGCTTCTAGTTTGCATTAAAATCACAACAAACACCATTTGATTTGTAGGGGGTGCCGTTAAAACACGGACGGACGGATAGACTCTGGGCAAAACTTGGCCATACCTTTCTGCCTGAGACAAAAACAAGGGTTTGGATGGAACACACTAGCTTCTAATAAACCTATCTACCAGTAAGACTCCCTAATCGGGAGGCATTTTATGTGAGCTGCAGTGGAGGGGGTCCTCCACTGGGGGCGTCACCACTTTTGCATCCGTTCTGGAGCACGAGGAGTGGGTGGTCCCCGGGAATTGCCCGTGAGCAGCCCCGTTGGGGTGGTCATTTGGTCATTTTTGCACATTTGGTCATTTTTTACACTTGGGGGTCCCCCAGGGAGCTGGGGGTCCCTGGGGCTCAGGGGGTCCTTGGAGGTTGTAGTTTGGCAGGCAAGGAGTGTGTGTGCAAAATGTGGCATGGATCGGGTCAACGGTTGCGGAGATATGAGCAGGGAAAAAGTGTGACGTGTGACGTGTGACCACATTTGGTCATTTTTTACCCTGGGGCTCCGGGGGTCCTTGGGGGTTGTAGTTTGGCAGTCAAGGAGTGTGTGTGCAAAATTTGGCATGGATGGGGTCAACGGTTGTGGAGATATGAGCAGGGCAAAAGTGTGACTGACTCACTCACTCACCCACGGATAGCCTGTGGAGGTTTTGGTAGTAAATGCGACCTACGGTCGCAATCAAACAGGGTCATGTCCCCCAGGACTTCAGACTAGCAAAAGTAACGCCCCTGCACAAAAAAGGTAGCAAACTAGACCCTGGCAACTACCGCCCCATTTTCCATCTCTAAAGGAGAAAATATGGAAAAAATAGTCTATGAACAGGTTGCAAGATATCTTGAAGAGAATAAACTGATTTATGAGTTCCAATCTGGCTTCAGATAATCCCATTCCACTGACACATGCCTCCTCTATTTGTATGACCAAATCAAATACGAGGTGTATTTGGGCAAATATTGAGGCATTGTCATGCTAGACTTCCAGATGTCATTTGACACCGTAGCAGTGAGCTGGATGCAATCTTACCTGGTGGGGAGAGAACAGGTGGTGGAGGTGAAGGTCTGTGCGTCCGTCCGTCCGTCCGTCCGTCCGTCCGTCCGTCAGTCCGTCCTCCGAGTTTGTTAACAGCTAATCTCCGGCGCCATTGGCCCGGTCGCTGCCAAAATGAGCGCACACACTCCCTGGATGCCAATTCAGAACCTCTGCCCACATTTTTCAAATGGCCCTATTCTAGCGCCACCATGAGGCCGATGTTTGCAAAACACATTTGTGTACACTACTCCTACAGATTTTCTCCAAAAATCACGCAAATCGGTAGACAGTATCTCTACAGTCATGTGATCGACATGGATCTGTCTGATTGTCCATATTCCATCCTGATTGGCTGATATTGGCTTTCAAATTTGTAAGATTGGTCCATTTTGGACAAAATGCCTCAAATCACAAACGCAGAGTGCAATTAACATGAAATCGCGCACACACGTTCCCACTAGGCCGAGGAAGAAATGCCACTTCACATTTTTTAAATCAGCCTCATGGTGGCGCTATAACAGGCCGATTCGTGGTTTTACCTCTAACTCCACCGATCAGTTTCAAACTTTGTAAGCGCACTCCCTGGTTGCCAATTCAGAACCTCTGCCGCACATTTTTCACATGGGCCTGTTGGCCTGTTCTATAGCGCCACCAGGAGGACAATTTGTGCAAAACTACCTTTTGGCCAGTACTCCTACAGATTTTGTCCAAATATCACGCAAATCAGTAGACAGTATCTCTACAGTCATGTGAACGACATAGATCTGTCTGATTGTCCATATTCCATCCTGATTGGCTGAGATTGGCTTTCAAAGTTTGTAAGATTGGTCCGTTTTGGACAAAATGACTCAAATCACAAACGCAGAGTGCAATTAACATGAAATCGCGCACATTCGCAAAAGGCCAAGGAAGAAATTACACTACAAAATGTTCAAATCAGCCTCATGGTGGTGCCATGAAAGGTCTATGATTGGTGAAGAACACATGCCACCCTTTTTATATTTGCCTATTATTAGCACCACCAAGACGCGTGGCCTGGTGGAGACGTGCTCGGAAGAGCACTTCTTCTAGTTACAGTCTAAAATACCAGTAAGACTCCCGAATCGGGAGATAAGCGACCGTCAGGTCACAGCGTGACCTGACGGTGATGTCAGCGAGTTGTTGTGACATCACTTCCTGTACAGGGCGGCTACACGAAATGTGGATAACACTATATATGGAGTGTGACGATTCAAGGCATCTCGGTTAAGTTCTTACCGGACACCACTGCATCGGTTATCTCCATATATGGAGGGATGTGTTAGTTATCTCCATATCTGGAGATTCAACCTTCAACGATTTTGACATCTTGTTACTAATCTGTCGGTAGATAATGCCGGTCTTATATCACAGCCTCCACCTCTCACGTCATACGGGCAGCCATAGTTACACCTGGAATGTTGAATCTCCATATATGGAGATAACCTACGCATCACACAAAGTCTGACCTCACCAGCCCATACTTGGGCATGGACGACTTATATCTCCATATACGGAGATGGCCATATATGGAGATACGATGACATCACAGAGTCCACAGCTGATGATGTGGCGTGATGTCATACAATACACAAACAAGCCCTATATAAAGGGGCAATTCTCAGCAGGGAAGAGAGCATTCCCCACTAGCTGAGTATCTTATCACATCTTGGATGTGATGATAAGCTATAAGCTTAGTTGATCCTGGCGATAAGGTCTGAGTCGAGGAATGCTCTCTTCCCTGGTGAGAATTGCCACTTTATATAGGGCTTGTTTTGTATTGTATGACATTGTATGACATCACGCCACATCATCAGCTGTGGACTCTGTGATGTCAGAGTGATATCAGCTGTGGACTCTGTGATGTCAGAGTGATGTCAGCAGTGTGATGTCATACTGATGCGGAGATATGAGCAGGGCAAAAGTGTGACGTCACACGTGTCACGTCACACGTGTGACTCAGGGACGGACTCAGGGACGGACGGACGGACGGCCGGTGGAGGTTTTCATACTAAACTGCGAGGTCGCAATGAACCATTGTTCATATTTTGGTTTTAAAGGATAACCTTGTTTTTTTACCAAGGTTGTCCTTTAAAGAGAAGGATCTCAATGGAAATAAGCCCAAGGTTTATCTGAGTTTCCATTTAGTTGACCTTGTACCAGTGAACTGTAGTAGCCTACTGCCATGAAACTGTACCGGCTTATATGCAAAATGCTAATAAATACTTCAATCAATCAATCAATCAATCAAATCTCGATGGGTAAATGCAGCTGAAGGTAAAAAGGTAAATTGCCAGTGCTTCGTTTATGTTTAGTGACAGTTTACATTAGCATATGGTCTGGTAGTCTGGATTACAGACTGAAGGGGGGAAAAAAAGTGCTGTTTTCAGCACCTTGGACAGCGACCGTGGGCATCCCTCTAGTGAGATTGGGGTCCAGCACTTTGTTAGAGACCTGCGTTCTGATGACTGTCTATCTCCTGCACCCCCCTCCCTTTAGTTTCCCCATAAGGTAAACTATTTTTAATTACAAAGAAAAGACATAGGGCCAACATGCGTATACTCACAAGTCAACAAGAACCGACAGTTTCTGCTTACAACCAACTCTTTAAAACAATTGATTGTAAACAAATATTCTCTACAAATACTGTGTTGGAAAATCAAATAATGTATTTGAAAACCATATCGTGCAGTTCCGTAGGCTACATAACTCCATGTCCCGAGTTTCTCTCTCTCTCTCTCTCTCTCTCTCTCTCTCTCTCTCTCTCTCTCTCTCTCTCTCCCTCCCTCTCTCTCTCTCTCTCTCTCATGTGACATCAAAGTTTCTTTATCAAACTTACCACCAATCACTGGACGCGAAGGATTCCTCGCAGATTCCATGTACACTTCATTTCGGTTCCCTGCAAGCCAACGAGAAGGAGTAGGGATACTTGACGAGAAGACCCAACTGAAAATAGTTTCAGGTAATGCAGCACATTTTGTTATTAATCTGCTTCTAGACTACTTTAAACAATGTGGAATGTATCCATATATAGACATATAATAACAGACTTAAAACTCGTCTGTGTCTCAACAGGTAAATAATCATTATGGCGGGGAAGGGGGGACTTGATGCATGTCATGATAGGATGCCTGTGGTTTAGTTTGGCTCCAATTCGATGTTTTATCAGGGCTCTCATTTAGTAGACTAGCCTATGGAATTATACGTAGGCCTATAGCCTTAATTACATCCACTGATGAAATGCGATTCTTGCTACTCCCGCGGGCCTGCACATATAGTGCGCAGAGCTGGGGTCGGGCTGACAGCTTTTTGACCGAATCGACGTCTCATCCTGCAAGGTGTCTGGAAGGTAGCCGATCTGCAAGCTCACAACGCGTCGCAGATGCGGGGTGCTGAGCTTGTAGATCGGCCACTTTTGGCACGCAACACGGTGTGACGACGAAGTATTAGCCAGGATTTACTTGAGTGATGTGACGGACGAGGCTTGCACGCACACAGGGACGGACTGGGACTAAAATTCAGCCCTGGCATCTTGGCCAGACCAGCCCCCACAACCAGCGCGCGCGAAGATACTCTACCGGTCATGGGCGGCACATTATGTAAATACACAAGTGTTTAATACCACAACTTTTACAGACAACAAATGATAATACACAACTACACAATCCATAAATTGTTTAAGTTAGCATACAGTTCTCACCACCAACAAGTGGAGTATGAATATGATTAGTGCCAAAATGTGTCAGAACTTTGGCTATTTTTTATTTTTTTACACCAGCCCCCTAGCCTACCAGCCCACCGGGCAAATGCCCTGTATGCCAGATGGCCAGCCCGCCCCTGCTTGACGCACACAACAGCCTCTATAGCGCCGTAAAATAAACTTCCGATGCAAGGTACTGAGGCCTATGATTCAGTGGACGTCGCGTGGCAGCGCACTCCAGGGGCAGGTTGAACTTTGTGTGAGGTGGTGCAACCCCACCCTGGCCTATAGGCATTAAAGATAGATGGTAGGCCTATAGTGGTAGGCCTACAGTGTGGTCGGGAAAGACTTGTAACTTGCTTGTTCAGGCTGTTCTATTGGACATGGTTAATGTCTGTGTTGTTAATAAGATGGACGCATAAGTATGGGCTACCTACGTCCCATCTCCAGGACTGCAATTGCAACTGATTGGGAGGGGCCCTCTTACTGCTCACTAGGCCTACTGTTATCCAGCTTTGTGTGTGTATTGTAGCCTATATGCATCCAGCCTGAAGATCCTGGCCCTTGTTGAAAGTAATAGGCTATAGTAGTATTGTAGTGGTGTTTAGCCTACTGTAATGTGTGTCTGCCCGGGTGGGATGGGATCGATCAAGTCTCATAATGCCCTCAGGCCCGGGACCACCAGGGGTCCCTATAGCTCTGACTGAACAAATGGAACCAAATGCACCCTTAATGTTCAGTAGCCTAACTCTTTGAGTGGATTGTACCAAATGGGCCCACAGGCCTCCTGGATCAACGGGAATAGGGCCCACCGGGAGTCCAAATGGCCGCTTTACATGGCTCAATTGGTTCCATTTGTAAACTCTTATAGTTTTTTTCCATGCACATCCTATTGGTGTTCATTTATATAAAAAAAAAGGTTGAGAATCACTGGCCTAGGGCAAGTGCTTTGACTTTGTCAGTGTGTGATAAATGGGACAGGTGAGGGCAATGGCAGTCCCACAGTAATCAGTGGGATTGGTACCTGGTGTGTGCAATGGCACCACAACTTTCAAAATGGCACCTGGACAGGCAGAGTGAGACTGCGTTTGTCCAGGTTGCCTGCATGGTTCCTGCTTCACGCTGCTGGCGGCGTGTTGCCCTGTTTGTGCTTGTGGCATGGGCCTAATGGTAAGCTTTGTTAATGATGTAGAACTCTCTCGTTAGTTTGATTTATGTAGGCCTAGACATCCTCCAAGTTATTTATATGTATGTTTTTGTTAGACATTCGTTTTGGAGCTCAGGACTAGACAGAGCTGGTAGTGACTATTGTGTTTGAACACAAGCTCAGATAATCAAAGGTAGGCTTGCCTTGTATTGCCACAGCACAAATCAATTAAATCAACTTTCTAATTTTATTTATGTCAACGTATTATGTCTTTAATAGATGTGTCAACAAGCCACAAACTAGAGCCGGCCCTGTGAATGGGACATACAGGTCTGGAGGTATGCTTGTTTTAACCATTGTAATGTACTTTGAATGCATTTTGGTACTGGCTGCATGTTTGGTGCTTGGCTGATGTCCAAGGAACAAGGGAACTGAAACTAGTAGCCTACAGTTAAGGCAGAAATAAGAGTTGGGGCTTACAGATCTACTCTAGGGGTTTGCTGGCTGTGTAGTGGGGTGCATTTTTGCTTTTTTTCGTTTTACTAATTTTGCTGTGTTAAGTGTGGGGCTACTCCCCCTCCCCTTTCAGAGTACTTCAAAGTAGCTCACAGCCATATGATTCTGGCCATTTAGTGGCACTGTTTAACTAGTTCACTTGCTATTGGATGTGACTATTGGTGTTGAACTTCCAACTATATTATCTGATCCAACCCTTCAGTTCACCTATTGCTGGATGTTGTAAACATTGGTGTTTGTGAACGTTGCACAATTCTCCTAAACTGTTAATAAATATAACTTTTTTGCCAACCTTTTGTTATTATTCACTCAAACTGAATACTTACCTTTATGTCCGGGTCTCTCACCCTGTAATTGAGAGTGGCGTTGTCATATACATGTACAGGAGTGCTTAGCGCCTCCATCTGGTTACAAGTGTGTTGATCCTTGACTGATTTGATTGTGTTTCATTCTACTTATTGTTTGTTGTCGATGCATACTTTTACACATTGTTTCTGGAGCTTAGTTGTGTATGCGGTGTGACATGTAGAAGAGGTAATGACATTTATTTTTTAATCAGAAGCCGTTAGCCTACAAGAAAGCACAATATAATTGTGCAATAATATCATGTTTGTAGGCTGATATCCTCTTTGGCACTCGCCCTCCCTCCTGATATCTTTTGTGCGTTCGTGCATGTGTGAATTTGACATTTGAGGGAACACCATAATAAGTACTGTACAGTAGGCACATTTTACACATCACATGTTTCTTTCTTCTTTCCATTCCCCCCCCCCCCCCCCCCCCCCCCCACACACACACACACACACACACACACACACACACACACACACACACACACACACACAATTAGTTATGGAGAGAACATTAACGGTCAAGGTCTAGTTATGCCTAAATTGTAGCTAAATTGTTGCACGCCTGCACCCAGACAAAATGTTCATGACCTTGTCCAAACTCTCCTGAACTTGAGAGCAGCATCTTATGTTGAAAGAATTGCCCTCTCTGTGTAGAAATCCATGCTGCTACATCACATCTCCAGAATTGACTTGATTATGCTTAATTCAGTGTGATATATTCGATATTTCCACCAAAAAGGCCCTCCCTGAATTAAACTCCCCATTTTAAGTATAAAGGTAATGTCTGCAGACAGTATATAATGCTCTCCCATGCTTATTACAACAACCCATGAATTAAGGTCTTCATCCGGTTGTGATTTGATATTTGATGAAAAAATGCATAAAACGTTGAGGCCTTTCATAGAATGTGGAACATGGAAAAGGATATATATCAATGTATATCCACAATAATGAACAGTGGGAATCAAACGGGTGTATAATAGCAGGCTTAACAGCAAAGGATTCGCTCTTGTCCATCACATGGGTTTACACTGCCCTCTAGTGGCCAAAAAATGTCCAAAGTACCATTATGCCCATGAAACCTAATGATAAAATATGACATCATTGTGGTTGTCCACATAATTAGCAAAATCATGTTCTCTTGGCCATTTATTTGTGCCAATGCCTCACACACTTGTAACTTTCAAAGTCTCAGTCAGATTGCAGTGCAGTTAGTTCACAGTGCAACAAATACATCATCCTTCAAAGTTAAAATTGCACCTATGCAATATTAAAAAAGGAATCTCTGTTTTGTTATTATTCATGGCCTATAAGATCAGAAACCGAAAATAATGTTTGTGCTGTAAGTTTCCTTTGTAATCAGAGTTAATGAATTACAGAATATTCTTGTGCTTTTTTACAGGAACACAGTGGACTGTGGAACAGCAGAAGAATGAAGAATCTGGTTCTCATCTTGCCATTGCTGCTCTTTGCAGTGAGAGGTGATACAAGAGGTAGGCTAATCTTTATTTTATATTGTGTTGTCACCCAAACTTTATTTAGTTATGTTCTTATATACTAACCTTTTTAAAGTTGTATTTATTCATCATGAAATATTTTTTTAGAAAATAAGAACATAAATTACTATAAGATATTTGCTTACAGGAGACTATGTATTTGTTTTAAACAGACACTGATTATGATACTGTTGAAGACATCTTCTATGACGAAGACCCCATAACCTCTGAACCTGGGACCAGTGCTGTGTTTCTCTCTACTTTCAAACATCCTGCTGAATTCACACCCACGTCTGTAGAACTGATGAAGTGTAATTCTCCACGTCCATGTGGGAAGGATGACGTCATCTTTGATTCTGCTAATGCCAATGCAACCACGGGCCAGTTCAGGGGTCGAGTGTCCCTCTTGGAACCAAATCTCAGCAAAAAGAACGGCAGTGTCCGCATCAACAACCTCAGCATCTCGATGACTGGATTCTATCAAGTTGGAGTCAACGGTCAAAGGAATGGACGACCTAAAACTATAAGGACAAACCTTAAAAAGCCCATAAATGTCTCGGGTATGAACTACTTTTATTGTCTAATTTAACTCTGAAGAGTGTACAAATAACCAAATGAACCCGTCTGGTTACATTTGTATTTTAACACTTTCTTTTAAAATAACACATTTGTGTTTGTTGTGCCCCCTAGGACTGAAACAACCCAGAATCCTTGGTGAAACCACAGTGGAAGAAGGAGGGACGCTGAACTTGACCTGTGAGGCTGAAAGCTCCCCTCCATCGAATGTCACCTGGACTGTTGCCGGATCCGACACGCCGTTGATGAGTGGTATTCAGACAGCCACCCTCGTGATTCCAATGGTGACAACTGAACACTCTGGAAGTGTGTACATCTGCACCGCAAAACATCTGGGAAAGATGAAGACTGCGCTTACTCGTCTATCTGTGACAAGTAAGTACTGTACACTGAACTGAGCTGCTTTGAGGAAACATTTATTTTCACTATTTTCACACTTCTATAGCCCATAGCCTACACATTTCTCTTTCATGTGATTTTATTGTGCAACTTTGCTTGTTTGCCCTCAGCCTTTCAAAAGTTGGAACAATTTCTGAGAATCCTGTTCCCCATTGTGGTTCTTGTTGGTGCTGTGGCTCTGGTTGCAATCTGTTCTCATTGTTTATACAGGTACAGTGTTACATTCTCTCTCTATAATTCTCATGTTTCAATTATATATTTTTAAGAGAAATATTACACAGTATTACTTAATCTTTTAACTAAAGAATAATGTTGAGATTTCTCTTTTTTTCTCCAAAGATGCCTACACAGATGCGGAAAGACCGGTGGAGAACCGAGAGGCCAGGCTGATGCCCCGCAGGTGGTGATTCCTCAAGATCAGCAGGTATTTTTTTAATATCTTATTCCACTTTGTATATATCACTGATGTTTGAGACATTTCTGAATTGTTTGTTACCATGCTTTCACTGAACATTTGTGTTGGAAGAAAGGGACTTGCTCACATCCATTCCACATTGTTCAATGTGTTCACAGGAGACAGGAGCAGCAGGAGCTGATGGTTCCGCTGGGCAGGAGCAGACCCTCCAGGATGTTGGAGGTAAGATCAGTTGTCGAAAATACCGGAAACTATTTCCCCCCCATTTCTAAAAAATATTGATACATAGCATCGACATGAATTATTTTAAAAAAAAAAACACCTATTTAACCTGAATATTCCCAGGTGGCCCTTCAATTTGTGGAAATTCAGGGCAGACTGAGGCCTTTCTTTGAAGTGTTTTATTAGACATGCACTACTCATCACATTTCACTGTGAGCTCCAACTAAACAAAATCTCCTAACATGTTTGTTGTTCTTCTTCTGTGTGTCCTGTTAGTGGCTGCCGCAGCCCTGCCCTCCCCTCAGCTCCAGACCACCACGTGCCCTCGCTCTGCACAGGGAGAGCTGCCTCCTCCTTCTCCTCCTTCAACCACATCTTCTTGGGATGACTTTCCACCTCCTCCACCACCTGTCCCTTCACCCCCTGCTCCTCGCCCCCTCCTCGTCTTCACCATGTTGCACCAAAGCCCAGCAGAAGTGGAGCTCATCGACCTTTGCCAGCAAATCCTCCGTTGCCAGCCTTCCTACGGGACCAGACCCGCCCGGGGAAGAAGCTCTGAAATGTAAATACACTTCTAGCTCTCTTTGTTTGTCAAGTGGTTCGTACCGGAGGTAGTCAATATACAAGCTCACCACGCATCATGTAGACGTGTTGAAATCAAGCTTTATTTTATTAGTATTACGCATTATTAATTTAATCATTATGTTATGTTTTAACTATTAAATACTAGCATGTATACAGGCTCACTGCAAGCTTGTAGATCTGCTATTGTAGAAAAATCTTGAACATTTGTGCAAGTCTTTAAATATTTTTGACCCGATTCTATGTCTTCTAAATCATTCTCAGGTTTTTGAAAAACGTATATTTCTATGTCAGGGTCAAGGACCACTTGAATTAATTATATGTATTTGGCCGCTGACCCCCGTCTCAAAATATTATGTATCAGGGACCCCCCAGAAGCAAATATTTGAGTTACAAATGTTCACTTTAAAAAAGATATATTCAAAGATTTGCACAAACTTTCAAAAATAGCTAAAGTATAAAATAATTCCAAGTCTTAATGGCTTAGTCGGTGGTTTCACGTGGTGTCATTCTGTGTGTCCTATAGGTGGGAGACCGTCCGGAGTCGCCGCCAGCAGCTCTTCCAGGACGTGGAGGAGGGAAGTACAGCCATGCGCTCCTCTACCAACGATGATTAACCAGTGTGGTTTACAGCAGTGGTTCTCAACCTGTGAGTCCCCAAATTATTTGGGGGTTCCCCAAATGATTAATTAATGTGCAACATTGTTTTCTCACTTAGCAGTAAACAAACCAACATAAAGTGTATGGGTATCTGCACATTTCTTATACTGTGAACATCTAGTGAACATTTAAGTACTTTTTATCCCTCTAAAATGACAAATTAAACATTGGCCAAATTGTCAAATATTAGAGCCAGACATTGAGAACATAATATTCACGATTCACAATTCAATAGAACCATACAAAATAGAATGCCTCAACTCTTAGGGCGGTTTGCACCAACACGGATTAAGCCTTAACATGGTTTAAATCGAGGTTTATCTTTTAATCCAGTTGCACCAAACATTAAACCTAGTTTTCATTAATCAGGTTTAGTTTTAAACCATCCTTATAATCTTGGTTTGAATTTTCACTGTAAACCTGATACATAGCATCGACATGAATTATTTAAAAAAAAAAACACCTATTTAACCTGAATATTCCCAGGTGGCCCTTCAATTTGTGGAAATTCAGGGCAGACTGAGGCCTTTCTTTGAAGTGTTTTATTAGACATGCACTACTCATCACATTTCACTGTGAGCTCCAACTAAACAAAATCTCCTAACATGTTTGTTGTTCTTCTTCTGTGTGTCCTGTTAGTGGCTGCCGCAGCCCTGCCCTCCCCTCAGCTCCAGACCACCACGTGCCCTCGCTCTGCACAGGGAGAGCTGCCTCCTCCTTCTCCTCCTTCAACCACATCTTCTTGGGATGACTTTCCACCTCCTCCACCACCTGTCCCTTCACCCCCTGCTCCTCGCCCCCTCCTCGTCTTCACCATGTTGCACCAAAGCCCAGCAGAAGTGGAGCTCATCGACCTTTGCCAGCAAATCCTCCGTTGCCAGCCTTCCTACGGGACCAGACCCGCCCGGGGAAGAAGCTCTGAAATGTAAATACACTTCTAGCTCTCTTTGTTTGTCAAGTGGTTCGTACCGGAGGTAGTCAATATACAAGCTCACCACGCATCATGTAGACGTGTTGAAATCAAGCTTTATTTTATTAGTATTACGCATTATTAATTTAATCATTATGTTATGTTTTAACTATTAAATACTAGCATGTATACAGGCTCACTGCAAGCTTGTAGATCTGCTATTGTAGAAAAATCTTGAACATTTGTGCAAGTCTTTAAATATTTTTGACCCGATTCTATGTCTTCTAAATCATTCTCAGGTTTTTGAAAAACGTATATTTCTATGTCAGGGTCAAGGACCACTTGAATTAATTATATGTATTTGGCCGCTGACCCCCGTCTCAAAATATTATGTATCAGGGACCCCCCAGAAGCAAATATTTGAGTTACAAATGTTCACTTTAAAAAAGATATATTCAAAGATTTGCACAAACTTTCAAAAATAGCTAAAGTATAAAATAATTCCAAGTCTTAATGGCTTAGTCGGTGGTTTCACGTGGTGTCATTCTGTGTGTCCTATAGGTGGGAGACCGTCCGGAGTCGCCGCCAGCAGCTCTTCCAGGACGTGGAGGAGGGAAGTACAGCCATGCGCTCCTCTACCAACGATGATTAACCAGTGTGGTTTACAGCAGTGGTTCTCAACCTGTGAGTCCCCAAATTATTTGGGGGGTCCCCAAATGATTAATTAATGTGCAACATTGTTTTCTCACTTAGCAGTAAACAAACCAACATAAAGTGTATGGGTATCTGCACATTTCTTATACTGTGAACATCTAGTGAACATTTAAGTACTTTTTATCCCTCTAAAATGACAAATTAAACATTGGCCAAATTGTCAAATATTAGAGCCAGACATTGAGAACATAATATTCACGATTCACAATTCAATAGAACCATACAAAATAGAATGCCTCAACTCTTAGGGCGGTTTGCACCAACACGGATTAAGCCTTAACATGGTTTAAATCGAGGTTTATCTTTTAATCCAGTTGCACCAAACATTAAACCTAGTTTTCATTAATCAGGTTTAGTTTTAAACCATCCTTATAATCTTGGTTTGAATTTTCACTGTAAACCTGGATTAATCTTAATCTTGTTGCACCACTACTTTAAACTTTGATTTAAACATCAGTAAGGGATAAATTTTAAGCCTGCAGGAGAGGTGGTTTAAATGTAAACATGCCATTGACATGAATGGGGGCTCCCTCCTGTGAGAAGTCTCCCTCCTATCCCCAACTGGCAGTGTTCAGCAGGCTTGCTGCAACTGCACACTGCGGACATTTCGTTTATCATTGATTCCCACCACTAAAGCTCTGTTTTTCGTGGCTTGTAAATTTGTTTGAACCTGTGGCGTGCACGCCGCCGCCGCGACAGGTCCCCTGCTTGTTTGGGAAACCAGGAATGTGCGCCGTAGTGCCAGGGGAGCAGATCTATAACACCACACTGTCTCACTACGCACCACGGAGTGACGCGTTGTGAGCTTGTATATCTGTTGTTTTAGCAAGCATCTTATGATGGAGGGTTATAAAATGATATATTCTTTGGCTGCAGGCGCTCTTCTTAAAATTGCCAACATTCTCCCAGAAGTAAATACAAAAGTAACGCTAATGATATTAGGCTCAAGAGAATAGTTTATTCCAGTTTGTTTACATCGCAAATCCAAGATGGAGGACACTCAAAAACATTTAATCCATGAATTAATCAGAGGTTATAGTTTTAATCGCAGGTTAAGGGTTTAATCACATATTTGTAATGCTTAAATGTAAGTGGTGCAACACAACTCGAAATAAAATAAATCCTAGATCAACAAATCCTTGATTAACCCTAAACTAAGATTTATTTAATCCCTCTTGGTGCAATCGGCCCTAAATCTCTAGGCAAATATTGTACATTTTACTCCACTACAATTATTTTAAGAGTTTCTTTACTTTCTTTTTACAATGTGATTGCTAATACAAATCAAACATTAGCCCTTCACTTCAGCCCTATTACGTATATGCATAATGTATAGGTGTGCTTGTAGATCAGCTATTTTCAAATGGACGAAATGTATAATACATTTCATCCATTTGAAAATAGCTGATCTTCAAGCCCACAATGAGCCGCATTGCGATGGATTGTGGGCTTGTGCCTTGTAGATTTGCTATTTTCAAATGATGTTTATATGTTTTATACATTTGATAACTTGTGAAATGGGCCATTCTGCCTACTACTACTTTCTACTTTTGGTACTTTAAGTACATTTTGATACCAATACTTGTACATTTTGATTTCTTGACTTTTAGTTGTAACAGTGGTTCTACTCTGCAGTATTAATACATTCAGGGGTGTCCAAACATTTTTCAAAAACATTAGAAAATATCACAACACCCAACGGCCTTATTTCACATTACCAATTAGCAGACATGCAAATACAATAAAATAGCCTTTCTTTGACCCATTCAGAATGGGACAAAAGGGAACAAGGAATCCTGACAAATTATACTCTGGGAAAATATTCTTGTTTGATGGTGCTGGTGAGCCGTTTATATTCAGGAATGAAGCCGTGACACCCCTGCATAAGTAAAACGTGTGTTAAAAAGAACAGTTGGTACACTCACAGCACAGTACACTCACCACTACTCCTGCTAGAGTGGTAGCTTCCACCAGCAGTTGGAGTGCATTCAGATAATTAAGCCACCAGTGGAGTTCATTCAGTTAATTAGTGTCTTTTAGTTCATTTTCAGTGCAGAGTTGATGTGAAGAAGGTGTGTGTCCATTGACCAGTGAGTGTTTGTTTTATGTAAAGGGTGGATATTCTTCATGGGAGGCTCTCTCCATTCCGACATGTCGCCACTCCTACAGTGACTTCTTATTGTTGGGGTGGCGACACCTCCACAGAGGTTAGGGTAAGAGTAAGAGATAGGGTTAGTTCTGTCGGAAAGGAGACATGTCGGAATGGAGAGATGCTTACGTGTGACATCACTGCATGAATGTGAAGTAAACCACATGCCTACACAACCTGTACATAATGAATCTGTGACCTAAACCAGGTGGGTGAGGATTCCTTGAGTGATCGTGTATGACTGTTTTCTCATTTTCTTTTCAAAGTGCTGTGTTTTATCTGTCATTCAATTTTATGAGTTTAAAAAAGTATCTCAATTAAAATAAGTAATTTGCTTACTTGAGCTTATCCTGTACGTTGTCCTATGCAAACTTCTAATAAATTCTTCAATCAATCAAAGCCTACAGTCACTTCACTTCACTTTTCTACAATGTGAGTACTTAAACTGGTGACACCTTTTAAAGTTCTGTGAAAGGTTCTGTGATTTTGTATATACACTTCTGTATGTAGTCCCCTTTTCTTTGTGTAATATATATATATATATATATATATATTTATATATATAGATTCATTTTTAAATATGTTGTCATGGTCTGTTTTATGTTGCGTCCCTTAACCCTAGACTGGGGGCCGTAACAAATCCCCTCAAGCACCCCCAGGGCTTCCCCCGACACTACTTTGAGAACCACTGCACTGTGGGCTTATAGTTTTGCTATCTTTTGCCTAGAATGACTGTCCCATGTTTAAATCAGGAATTCCAAGTTGAAAGTGCTTAACTGTTGGATAAGGATCTTAACTCCATATGTCATTATTTTTGTGTTTTCTTGTCCCTCATCCCTAAACCTCTTGGCCTTTTTTTTTTTACTATTTTTCAAAACATTTTAAAATACTTCAAATAGCCTCAACACATGAGCTTGTAGATCAGCTATTTGGACTATTTAAAAATGTTTTTCAAAATAGTAAAAAAGGAACAGAGTTTAGGGAAGGGGTAAGGCATGGACGAAAATAGGCCCTTTATGTCTCAAGGTGCCACGGTGCATCACAGAAATGGCAGTATACAGTAACAGTAGACTGTATAGACATACTCCCAACACATCTCACACTCTTTGTGTTAAACTGGTGACGAGTTGGGACAGATTTGGTGAGAATATTATGTTTGACGGCTCGCTTGGGGTTTGCCTCACGGGGCTCAAGTCTCAAGAATGTTCAGAAATAGCAGATCTACAAGCTCACAATGTGTCAATGTGAGGCACTGGAACCTCCCAAGGAGCCAGGAACCCTCTCAAGGACCACCAGGGCCTCCCCCGGACACTACTTTGAGAACCACTGCTTTGTGAGCTTGTAGTTTATTTTTGCCTAGAATGACCCATGCTTAATTCAGGAATGACAACTTCAAAGTGCTTAACTGTTGGTTTATGAAGTAGGTAAAGGGTCCAAATAGTTTCTTATATTATCACTTCACCTGTAATGTTATGGAACTCATCGTAGAGATTTGTCTCTGGGCCTGGACAGAAGTGGCAGAGAGTGCAATGTGAATTATCTACCAGTAGATGGTGTTGAAACACAGCCAATGCAGTTCCACTGTATACACACGCCACATACAGTGTGAGCTTTGTTTTTGAACATCATGTTAGTCTCCCAAATAACCAGCCATTTCCCTGTACAATTTGAGGGGTTATGCCACATGGGGCTTTGTTGATAAATAGCTTTGTTTATAAATACCCAGTATCTTATGTGCCTGTGCCTGAGCCCATTGAGATCTTTTTTTCCCTCTCTGATAGCATTTCCATTACATAGATGGTGCCACAAAGTCCCTTTCTATGTTGTTTTCCCCACCCCTGGTTAGCCAATTTATTCATTTTAATATATAATATATATATACATATATTATTCCATATTGTATCCACCACTCTTGAGGCAAAAAGCTGTCAAACTGTCTCGTTGGACACAGAGAAGAGCGCTCTTGTCCTAGTGGACAATGTCCAGGGGACACGGAGACAAAGCTCTTGACTCGTCCTCACAGAGGAATGCTGGAATGCGTCCAACACACCTTCCATTTTTCACTGCTCTGACTTCTTCAATTCTGGGCAATGATTACCAACACATTTGTTCATTCAAGATTGTAAGTGCTTTATTTAATTTAAGATCTGTTTTTAGTATTTCAATATTTTGGTCTCAGGTGTTTTCTGTCTTCTAATTCTGAAAGAGATGTGTTCTGTGTTGTTGTCTCAGTAACAACGAAAATGAGGGCCTGCCTCTCAACTACATTCACAAGCATAACTATAGGTTGTTGATGATGATGATGCTGATGATGATGACTATGATGATGTAAGCAGTAGCACAACCTTGAATCTTGAACTGCCAACTAACCTTTTTAGATGTTTGGATGAAACTTCTTGTGTAAAAAAACAAAACAAACTGTGTTTCACATGCCTTGAATAACACAATGTTTCTCTTTACTTCAGAAGGAGTATGAGTATGACGGTACTGTATGTCTCAGAGATTAAAAAAAAGGAAAAAAATCATCTGTTTAGTTTACTTTAGCTTTGTCACATGCCTCAAAGTAGCGTTACAGGGGATGATGATCGGTGTCATTTGTTATTGTGTAGAGTGTGATGACCTTATTGTTCATATCTGGACGTGGGAAGTCAGATTCTATTCAGATTCAGATTTAGTGTTTCTGTATGTGGGATGAAGAATGTCTGATTTAGGCACTTCACATCTGTCTAAGTCAAACTAATAGGCTCTTTGCACAGCAGACATAAGAAATTGTTCCTCTTCCTTACCTCCTTCACTGGTCTTATCACTTCTACTAATCAAGGCTCTGTTCCATTTAGTGTAACACAGTGGTTCTGGAACGGGAGGAGAAAAGTGTCAGGTGTGATGATGTGACTGGAAAGTATCAGCAAGAATACTTTCAAGGACCACCACAACTCTGAGAGTTACAAATGTTCCATTTGTACACTCTAGGACAGCGCTATTCAACCTACGGCCGGGGGCCTTATGCGGCCCCTGCAGCATGTCTATGTGGCCCATCATGGTCATACCAATAATAATATATTTTGTCTACTTTCAGTGTGGACAAATCATTTCTGATGTCCTTTTTCAGTTTATCTCCAAAACCACAAAGAAATAATCTTTTGTCTTGTTTTATACAGTTAGGTTTTGCCCATTCTGTTTGTTCCAAAAGAAGAAACTTCATAATTTCATCATTAATCATTCCATGACAATCTTTTTTGTTCAATGAGGTTTGGCCTTATACTGTACGTGGAAATGTGTCTGTTTTCTGGGTTTCCTTCATTTTTAGATTACTCACGTAGTGTGTTACAAAAGCATTGTCTAAACGTCAAAAATAGCACTGTAATTTTTATCGTGTGGCCCTTGGACTTTTTGTATTTTGCAGAGTGGCCCCTGAGCCATCTTAAGTTGAATAGCCCTGCTCTAGGCGGTGAGCGAGGCGGTCGGACAGTGTGTGTGTGTGTGTGTGTGTGTGTGTGTGTGTGTGTGTGTGTGTGTGTGTGTGTGTGTGTGGGTGGGGGGATTGAGCACCCTCACCACCAAATCTGTGCCAAGCATACAGAAACACAGAGAAGCTCAACTATTTGACCTCTCTCTCTACCTCACACCCCCCCCCCTCCCTATCTTCCCTCCGTTGCAAAGTGCATGGGTTTAGGGGAAAAACAACAAGGGGTTGTCGAGGGGCATCGAACGTTCTCATGCATGCTACAAAGTTTCAAATACCATCGTTGGTTCACAGTGCTAAAGCATCCCTTATCCCACGCAGAGTGAGATAAGTGACCTTCATGAGTCATGATGTCAGCAGCCTGCGCACGTGTGTGTCTTGGGATAGCTTCGCTGTTACTACATGTCATCTGTTCGACACCCGACTCTAACCCTTACCCTAAACCTAGCCTCCGTGGGGTGAGTCGCTAACCCTCCCGACGCTCCTTTGTCGAACTGCCGGTTGTTCGAAAGAGCGAGATTTCCCTGTGTGTCTTCAGTAAGTTAGCCTTTCTTGATGCACAAGTACACCCCCTGGACATGACCCTAGTATGTCTCAGGGACCCCCAATCCAACCCTTGATGCTGAGTGCCAAGCAGGGAGGCACTGGGTCCTATTTGGTAGTCTTCAGTATGACCCGGCTGGGATATGAACTCCGACCTCCCAGTCTCAGGGTGGACATTCTAACCACAAGTCTGTCTTCAGACTCCATCTTGTTGTTTTTCTTTTTTTTTTACAAAGTCATCTGCTAACTCCAAATCCGGGTTGTCTTGCTCCCTGGAGTTTTTTGTGGCTCCCACTTTGAAGTTCCATCATGGACTGATTGGGGTGGCAGTGGCTCGGTAGGTAGAGCGGCCGATATTATACTATACCGATATTATACTATACAACTATACTGTATATTATCTTAACATTCTTATACTAGGCTATACATTATGTTCTAACATCATTGTTATACTTGTCTTTCCTTCTCTCCCCCAGAACTGAGAAAGCTTCTGTTGTCATTATATGATTTGGCTCAGAAGTGCCAAATATGAAGGCCTTCCCACGCAGACTGAGATAACGTGGCCTGGCCTCAGAGAGAGCAGAATGTGGTGTGTGTGTGTGTGTGTGTGTGTGTGTGTGTGTGTGTGTGTGTGTGTGTGTGTGTGTGTGTGTGTGTGTGTGTGTGTGTGTGTGTGTGTGTTGATGCTTAAAATGGGAATGTATAAGGGATGTCAAAATATGTACCTAAATAGCAATATAAATGCCAAAATGAAACTGAATGCATTAAAAATGGAAAATGTATTGTTAAAGCTGAGTTTGCTTCTCTATATGATCCTCACCAATCACTGCTTTCAGAAAAATGATAAAGTAAATCAAATCCACACAGAAGGCACACAGGTTTGAATGGCCTTTACATCCTTGAACATGTACTCTACCTCCCACCTGGGTTGAAACTCTTGTTTTCAATGCTCTTGCATTTAATCTGTAGTGATTAAATATCATCCCGAGGGCCAAATATAATTCATTCACAGGCTTGATTTGGCCCAGTAGAACATTAAAAATGTTTAAATAATGCACAATGTAGTTCTTGTCAGTGTACAGAATGTTTTGAATCAGTTCACAAAAGGTTTCATGTAAATACGTTTTGTTGAGTGCTTGGCCAGAACTTTTTTTCTCCATTGACTTGAATTAAAATGTTAACTCTTCCCAAATATGCCGACAACTGCTTCCACATCTGGTGACAAGAAGGCACATTGTGAGTCAACAAGTGGATTCAGAAGTGTATTTGTCAATAGTAACGCCTCAGCTTCCCCCAGTTACAACTAAGATGTCCAGGGAAAAGGAAGTCTGGGATTCTCTGCTGGACCTCAGCAGCCAGACTCTCCACAAGCAGATATGGATGGATGGATGGATGGATGGATGGATGGATGGATGCATGGATGCATGAGTGGATGGATGGATGGATGGATGGATGGATGGATGGGTGGATGGATGGATGGATGGATGGAGTGACACTATACTCTTCTCTCATTGCTATGCATCCTAGGCTGTGATAGGGGTCTTTAAAGCCATAAACACATGGTGATCAGCAGGAGTATTCTCAGGTGCTGGAACACAGCAGATGTTTTACTGTGTAGAATAGATGATGTAGGCCTACTGTACATGAATGGATGCATTGGCACTGTACATCTACTGCCAGGGTACTGACTACTGAGGGTAGCCTAACACTGATACTTATTTCACGCATAAGTGAAAGGCTCTGTGAGGATGCGCTCTCTCTCTCTCTCTCTCTCTCTCTCTCTCTCTCTCTCTCTCTCTCTCTCTCTCTCTCTCTCTCATCCAGGCACACACACGCACGCCGGGCAAGCACCCCCCCCCCCCCCCCACACACACTGTATATCTGCTATTTTTCAATAGCTAGTTACTATTACAATAGCTCAATAGCTAGTTACTAGGGCCCCTCCACCTTGGGCCCTAGTAACTCAGTCCCACTTTCCTACCCCTTGTGACGCCCCTGGTAATATGTAGCCTATATATTCCCTTTTAAATTTGTTGTCATGGTCCATTTTATGTTGTGTCCCCTAAACCTAGACTGGGGGCCGTAACAAATCCCCTCAAGGACCCCCAGGGCTTTCCCCGGACACTACTTTGAGAAACACTGCTCTGTGAGCTTGTAGTTTTGCTATTCTTTGCCTAGAATGACTGTCACATGCTTAAATCAAGAATTTCAAGTTGAAAGTGCTGTTATATGGATAAGGAAGTAGGTGCAGAATCCAAATACTTATGTCTCACCTGTAATGTTATGGAACTCAGAGATTTGTCTAGGCCTGGACAGTGGACATGCAGAACCAACATAATGTACAATGTGCATTATCTACCAGTAGATGGTGCTGAAGCCCAGCCAATGCAGTTCCATTATATTAAGAAATACATTCAAATACACACACATCTCCCACAAAACCAGGGTAAAAACTATTTGTAGAGAGAATATACAGGACTCATAAAAAGCTTTATGATCTCATGAATGCACAACGATTTAAAATCAATATGCGACGAGATTCTTAGTGAAGGCCCTGAAAAAGGTGTGTTGGATTTCACCTTCCCACTCCCACGGCAGGGTTGCCATCATTGGAACCCTCCAACCAGGGTCTGGGGGTCCTTCCCCCCAAACTTCTTAACAGATATATTATGTTTCCCTGTGTTCTGTTGAATTATGCGTGTTTGATACTTTTATCAGGCTTGCTTTTCTAGCATGGGTTCAAATTCAGTCATTAAAACACCCAAATGTAGGTGTACAGAAATTAATTTGATGACTGAAGCAAAGCAAGACACATCTTTAATAATGGGGGTTCTGGGGGGTCCTCCCCCACATCTTTTTTTTTTAACATAGTAGATGTAATTTCTTTTGTTCTGGTGATGGGGAGTTTGATACCAAATCCAGGGGAAATTCAGCAGAAATGACAATTCAGGACTGGAGCACCGCGGAAGATGGGGTTGAAATTCAGTTGACTCCTGGTGACACCTGTCAGGACAGGCCTCAGTACTCAGGAGACTTGGCTCAGAGATCTGAACTAAGGCTGGGCGATATTAGGAAAACCTTCGATATTCGATAACGTTGTTGAATACCTCGATATCGATATTACTCACGATATTAGTCAAAACAATTGCATTATATCGTTTTTAATGTCCACTGCCTGCCTAACCCACATAATGAATAGCATATCCATGCATGCACACTGCACAGTACACATAGAATAAAGACATTAAATGCCTTATTTTCATTTCGCAACAATGTTTTTATTGAAATAACCACACCTGGTTACAGATGGACTGCTTTTTTGCATGTGCTACATGCATGCATGCATAGTGTGTCTATTAATTAATCACACCAATACCTCATTTCAAGCTTTCGTCATCGATATGTATACCTCACTATCGATAGTTTTTCTATATATTGCCTAACCTTAATCTGAACCCATTTGATTTGGCGTTAGGAACCCGTTGCGAATACATGCCCTTGCTGACATCGATCTAGGCAGGGTTTGAACCCCCAACCTTCTGCATGAATTGCATATGCTCAAACCACTACACTGATGGATATAACAAGAGTTCATCTTCCATTAAATAACTTTGTGTGTTCGTGCCATTACTGTGTAGCCTGGTGCGTGTGTAGATTTTTGACTTAATCTTCTGAACAGTCATGATCTGTGTGTGCGTGCGTGTGTGCGCGCGCGCGTGTGTGTGTGTGTGTGTGTGTGTGTGTGTGTGTGTGTGTGTGTGTGTGTGTGTGTGTGTGTGTGTGTGTGTGTGTGTGTGTGTGTATGTATGTGTCCATGACCGTTCAAAAGATATTGAGCCAGAACAACAACTAAAAAAAGGTCAACAAAGGACTGTGGGATCCTTAATAAGTCTATAACCTCAATTTACTGAGAAATAATCCTCTGACTGCGTTTTTTGAGTGGACATGTTCTTAAAAGGGGCGGGGGTTTATTTACCTCATTTTTAATTTAGGTTTATTAAATTAGAATGTCAGTGACCCCCAGCCCGGTTCTCATGCTCTCCCTGTGGAGGTCCAGACAGACCTCCATGGACAGGAGGGGGGGAGGCAGACAATCATTTGATGACTGGTGAGAATCAAGGAGTCTCCTCCATTGAGTCTCTGCTGGTCATCAAGTCATTTTTTGGGTGAACTACTCCTTTAAGCAACTTTGGGCTTGTAAATATTGGTAAAATATCCCTAACATTTACTTCAAGATCTTTTGGAGAAAAATACAAGCTCACATCGTTGAGATATGCTATTTTCAAATAGCTGATAGGTTTAAAGTGGTTAAACTTCTTTTGGGCATTTTTTCAGAGACCACCACCCGTTCCTCTCCTGGCAACAGTGGTCCTCTCTCCTCCACAGGACCAGCAGGTCAGGAGCTACTGTGCCTTGTGCAGTCAGACAAGAGGTTTGGCTGTTACAAGTAGAGAGAAGTATCCTCTAAATTAAAACATGGCTATACCTTTTATGCACAGTACAGTATGTGCATGATGTGCCAGTGTATATGTAGGAAAGCCGCTTAATGGCTCTGCGTCTGTGGTGCTTCTTCTCTGTGCATTGGGCCAGCAGGTGTATGGGAAAAGGAAGGCCTGTCCCTGGGATAGGATTAGTTGGAATGGTGGCCCCTTAGTGCCCTGGAGGTCTGTGTAGAGTTCATTCCTCAAGCACCGATGTAATCTACAGCTTTAAACATAAATCCTATAACCTGTTATGTCCTGTTGGCCGGTTACACATATTATCTATATCCCTGATAATGCTGCTGTTATTAATATTAGTGCTACTCTGTCGCATAGTTGTATTGGCAGCGGTTGAGAGCAGTCCATCGTTGAGATGCAACATAGTCCATACATCCTTCATGAAATTAGTAGATGTGAACCCATATATGCCTGGGAAATGAACCTGGGACACTGCTCGGGGCTGTAGACATAGGAACGTCCATGTATCAATGTCCTATTCTTGGGAGCCTCTCTCTCTCCCCCCCTCTTTCTCTACTCTCTCTCTCTCACTCACTCTCTTGTCCATTCTCTAACCTCAGCCCCTGGGAACTTCCTCTTGACGTGTCATAGCAGAGCTCCACCCTGGAGGGACACTCCAATGTCAATAAAAAACACACCTCTCTGGTTTCTCGCTGGATTCCATCACGGAGCGCGGCCATCGCGCAGAGGTCACTGTGATTTCCAGAAGAAAAAGGCGAATCATGTCTTGATGCATGTATGTCAGCGGTGTGGTAATTAGCATCAGCACCCTCTGCCTATTTTGATTGAAATCAAGTAAGTGCTGAATATATGAACTGAACTGTAGTTTATATATTATGTGGAAGCTTATATGTTTAAGATAATTAGCTTATGAGTTTGTAAAGTTCACCATGAACAAAAGTAGCATTTATTTGTCCACACTTGGGCCTCAGAGCATTTTAATAGTTGCGGTTGGGGGCAATTTCTATATATATATATATATATATATATATATATATATATACAAATAGATAGATAGATAGATAGATAGATAGATATTTTAGAGTAGACAATCATTTTTACCCCCTTTTCTCCCTAATTTAGTCAGTATGCCATTTTTTCCAGTGACACACATTTCTGTCTTGCTCACTGCTTTTGTATCCTACTGACAAACCTGCCAGTGAGGAGCCCCCACCGGGAGGACATATACCTGTATAGTCTTGTGTCAATCCACTCGTGGAACTATTTGTGTTGGTGGAGCCAAGTAAATGAAATAAACAAACAAATCATAATCTGGTGTTACTTATTAATACATTACGCTTGTAGAACTGTTGTATAAAAGCAATATCACAGCTGTGAATATCTTGGGCATACTTTACAACAGCTCTCCCTTTCATGGGAAGAGTTGTCTTTTTTCTCTCATTTGCTCATTTGGATTTTACAAAATAAACCAAAAAACACATAACATGGGCCATGGCATGAAAATGAAATGAATTAGTAAAACTAACAATCAATTATCTCTAATGCCAATTCCGGACAGTTTAACGGAAAGTGAGCCATTGTGATCACAAACATCTCAGCAGCAAAGTTAAAAGCAACCATCCCCCAGACTGTGGCCACTGGGGAACATTCCCAGGATGTAATTATATGCACAACAACCTTCATAGAACAAATTGGGTCAGTAATCGTTTTCATGAAACAGATTTTCCTGAGCGCCAAATAAACACCAGTGATCAGTTTTTCTGGAGGGCAGCAATATGTTGGACCATGCATTGTTCTCATCAAAAGCTGGTCAAGGTCCAGAATATCAGCCCTCCATAAAGCATCGAATGCCAGGGGTCTATACGTATGTGTGCAGTGAGATAAACCACTATAGAGTTTTTAAACACATGAACCATAGCATCCCTATTCTAGGCTGGTCATAATATGTTATCATCCAACAAAAATAGGTGATCGACAAATTCACAACACGGTGTGAACTTACAGTTTACAGTTTAGGCATTTAGCAGACGCTTTTAATCCAAAGCTATTTACAATAAGCAGATACAACATCACAATAATAAACAAGATAATAGGTCAGTACATTAACAGCAATATAACAATGTAAATGGATATCTATCTAGAGAAAAACACAATCTATACTATAATTTTGCGAATGTCTGAGTGAGTGAGTGAGTGAGTGAGTGAGTGAGTGTCTGTCTGTCTGTCTGTCTGTCTGTCTGTCTGTCTGTCTGTCTGTCTGTCTGTCTGTCTGTCTGTCTGTCTGTCTGTCTGTCTGTCTGTCTGTCTGTCTGTCTGTCTGTCTGTCTGTCTGTCTGTCTGAGTGAGTGAGTGAGTGAGTGTCTGTCTGTCTGTCTGTCTGTCTGTCTGTCTGTCTGTCTGTCTGTCTGTCTGTCTGTCTGTCTGTCTGTCTGTCTGAAACAGCGTTTCTCCTCAGTGGCTGGAGCAATTGATCTGAAATCGCATCACCATTAGCATATGAACACACCTAACATAACTGTGAAGCCCGTTTGTCACTTTCACAAATCGTATGCTGTATATTCGCATTTTTATGGTGTATCTATATTAGCCTACAGTACCTTTTGTGACCACACATGTTAAGGGAGGGGCGCTGTTGTTCAGGCCATGCACAATCACACACAAACCCACACACACACACACACACACACACACGGGGGGGGGGGGGGGGGGGGGGGGGGGGGGTGTGCAGGCGGGCGGGCGGGCGGGCGGGCGGGGGGGGGGGGGGTTCTGGCCCTGTTACAGATGTTGTCCAAAAATCATGCAGATCGGTACACAGTATCTCTGTAGCCGTTAAATGGAACGGGTATTTCTTACATTGATGCTCCTACATATTAGCATGCAAGCACCAGTTAAAGTTACTTTCCATCCCTCATATACTGTGTGCACAGTGCACATCCCATAACCCACACACTGCACATCATTTCGGAGCTCATATCTTTGAACGGGTAAGGGCTAGTATAATCAGGTTCTAAAGAAACCTAACAAACAAATGTTAAATGGATAGAGCCTGCGATCATAGGTTCAGTCAGCATATACCCGAGGGGTCAATGCGGTTGCATTCAGTTCTGTTACAACACTACTACGCCAGTCTTGCGTCACAGGTGACGTGGCAGTCAGCTGATCATTGCCAACCTACTTAAAGCCTGTTCAGTTGTCTCTTCCTCCTGCCTTGCTGATTGGCAGCTGGCACTTGCTTGCCAAGTTGCCATGCCTCATGGTGTGAGGCTGTTTGCTGTGCCTAGCTGGCTGGGTGTTACTGGTTGTTCTGCTGCTTATTGTTGCTTAAATCATGTTCTTGGCTGCTAAGCTAAGAAGCCGTGACTTGGCCAGGTTGTATGGAAAAAATGTTGGGATTGTTTGATTCTGGTAATCGCTGCTGAATTCTAATTATTGCTTCAAGGTTCATGTTGTCATTGCTAATGTTGCTGGTGCCCAGTTGCCCATTCTGCAGTGCTACAGTCTAATGTGGCAGTCGTTGTTGCTAAAGCTAATTTAAATGTGCTGTGGGCTTTGCTAACATTGCTAAAGTTAAGCTCAGGAACAGTGGTTGATTGTGGTTGTTATTCTTGACAGGTTCAAGTCTCATTATAATGAGGATCTCATTCCCTCTGGGCTTTGGGAACTTAACCACATCATTGATTAGCTGTTCCAGCAGAAAAAGAAGGGGAACGTGTGTATATTGTGGGTTGTTGTTTATTTCTCACCTCAAGTTGTTCCATATTTTATTGAACTGTTTAGCCGTTAGCAAGTCAGGCCATTTGCTAAAGTTAGCTCAGAAACCATAGAATTCATCAGGATCAGTGGCCTGTTTGCTTGTCGTCTCCGCAGCCATGAGCATCGCTCATCCCATTCAGTCAGTGTCAGCCAGCAGCTCTCTGCTGCTGACGCAGAGAGTGTCAGCTTATAACTTGTGTAATGTTTAACGTGGGTCGTTAGCATCCAGCTAGCGTGAGTTCGCCTCCTAGTAACGTCATGCTGCGAGACATGTTGCGCACCCCTCTGCGCATACTGAGTTCTATGGGTAACGTAGTTCGCTATCTTTCAAGCTCTGCGTTGTTGTTTTTCAGTCTATGGTGTGTTAAGGTGTCTTAACGAAATGGCCTACTTCCAACAGCTCTAAACTGCCATCCTGTTGTAGTATGCTAGCATTAGTCGGCAAACTTGGCATTAAATAAAGCCCGGCGACAAACATTGATTGCATTCATACGGCGTCCGACGTCAGTGTTGCCATGTCTGCTCATTATAAGCGACTTGGTATTGTATTCCTGTGAGGTCTCTAGCTGGGTTACACCCCGCCATTCCGAAACACCGCTATTCCGAACGTTGACTTCTAACCCTAACCCTACCCCTAACCCTAACCCTTACCCTAACCCTAACCCTGCCTAAAAATGCCGCGGCACGACTGGTCTTCAACCAGCCTAAGTTCTCACATGTCTCTCCCCTTCTCCGCAGCCTCCACTGGCTCCCGGTTGCGGCCCGCACTGAATACAAAACACTGATGCTGACCTTCAAAGCAGCCAAAGGTATGGCTCCTCCATACCTCCAGAAGCTGATCAACCCCTACACCCCCACCCGGTCACTTAGATCAGCCAACACAGGGATGCTGACAGAACCCTCGCTCAAAACTCCAGGGCAAAAATCCACTCGTCCGAGACAGTTTGCCCTCCTGGCCCCCAAGTTGTGGAATAAACTCCCTGTCGCACTTAGAACAACGGACTCACTCGCTAGCTTTCGCCGTGGACTGAAGACTCACCTTTTCAGACTCCACCTAAACCCTTAGCACTACAGAAAAAGAATCAATTAATACATGAAGCTAGTTAGCATTTGTTTTTGTTTTTTAGGTTTTTTCAGAACTTTGATTATATTGTGTTTTTTCTAGATAGATATCCATTTGCATTTGTTATATTGTTGATGATGTACTGACATATTATCTTGTTTATTATTGTGATGTTATCTGCTTATTGTAAGTCGCTTTGGATTAAAAGCGTCTGCTAAATGCCTAAACTGTAAACTGTAAACTGTAAACCCTAACCCTAACTAACCCTAACCCTACCCCTAACCCTAACCCTAAACCTAACCCTAACCCTGCTTCGGAATAGCGGTGTTTCGGAATGGCGGACTGTTGCCCTCTAGCTGTGGGTTTCCTTGTTTGGGCTTGGTTCTGGAGGGTAGTTGCTTATTTGGCTCGCTTCAACATTTGTTTTAATTATTTATTAGGAATAGCTAAGTTATAGAGCTCAAGTGGCGAAACTTTGGGCATAGACTGGTCGCTTGTTTCACTCACAGAATCTGGCAACGGAGATATTCGTTGTGCAGCTTGTTTAAATGATTTCGTCTCTGTGGGCTGTATTATTTAATGCTTAATGCTTATGTCTCACTTCGGGTTTATATGTTTAATGTATTGTGAAGCCCAAATGCAGTCATGCACTATCTGGCCGTCATGCCAGGCCAGCGCTTATCTTATGTCTATGAGTGGCCGATGTTTTCAAGTGCTAGTAGTGCTACATCGTAGCTTCAGCTAAAGTGTCCTGCGGCTTCATAGATCATCGTAGTGCTGCTGCTGGTTACTGTAAAAGTTCCTGTGAAATGATTTTCTAAAGCTCATTAATCGCTTCCCTTGAGAAGTCTTATAAAGGATGTCTGTCCGTGTTGGCTCTGGATAAAGGATCGCCGCAAGCTCATAGCATAGTGGTTTATGCTATGTGCGAGCATTGTTTGCTTCCGCAATCACAAGCTGTCTGACCCATGACGTCATCAGTTGAACTTGCTGGTGCTTTCTGGGAAACGTAGTCTATGCTCTAAATGCACTGGAGTATTGTGCATGCATTCGGTAGCTGTGGCTTTTCATGATTTCCAGGGGTGGAAAGTGCTCACATTTTGTAGTGGAAGTATCGGTGCTGCACTGTGGATGTACTCCGTTGCAAGGAGACGTCCAGGATTCAAAATGTACTTGAGTAAAAGTACGGAAGTATTGGCATGAAAGTGTACTTGGGGTACCAAAAGTAAAAGTCTAAATGTTTGAAAACTGCGACGCGTTGTGAGCCAAGGTATAAAATAGGGCTAAAGTGGGTTAATGTGTGTTTTGTATTATTTTACACCTGCAAAGTAACTAGAGTTTTCAAATAAATGTAGTGAAGTACAATATTTGAATCCAAGTTGTAGTGGAGTAGAAGTTAAAGTATTGGAAATTAGAAATACTCAAGTAAAGTTCAAATACCTCAAGAGTGTGCTTAGGTACAGTACTTAAGTGGATGTGCTTAGTTACTTACACCACTGATGATTTCCCTATTCCAAATGGTTGGGGCACTTGGTGGGGGACCTTATGCTAGCAGTCAGGTTGTTGGTTCATGCCAAGCTAGCTTCCATTTATTTCGGTGCTTGATGTGATGGCTTCTCCGGTGTTGGCTAGTAGCCTTCATGTTTGTCTTCGGATAATCAAGTTAATAATCCTCTCAATTGAGCTGGTATCAAACTCTGCCCTGCGCTCAGTTCAGGTAGCCTACTTGGGTGAATTAATTCTATATTCACAAATGGATAAATAACGAATTACTAAAATAAAGTATTTTAAATAGATAATGGATACATTTAAATGGATATTAAAAAAAAAATACATTTAAGTACATTTATATATTATGGCCTATATATATATATATATATATTATATATATAATAAAAAAAATAAAAAAAAAAAATAAAAAGGAAAATGCGTCGTCATCACCCAGTAGGTTAAGATGCATGTGCATCAGGTATGCCAATACTGCTTAATGTTTTTAAGTGGTAGGTTATGATACCATGGTGCGTCAGGTACACCATGGTGTATGTCTGTATGAGGTTAAATGTTGGGTTTAAGATGCCAATGGCGCATCAGGTATGCCAATGGGCATAAGGTTAAATGGTATTTAAGATGCCAATGCATGAGGTTAAACGTTAAGACGCCATGGTGCAGCAGGCATGCTAATGTGCATAAGCTTAAATGTTAAGATGCAATCGCGCATCAGTTATGCCATGGTGCATATGATTTTCATGGTAGGTTTAGCATAGCATGGGTAATTCACTAAGTAGAATATTCCCTCTATATCAGAATTCTCACCGGGTAAGTGTTTTTGCCGACTGCTCATTTAGATATCCTGCTCAGGCAGGTCTCCCAACATCGTCATCAGAACGGGTTTGCTTGGTTGCCATCATAGATGTTCTGCTCGGGCAGGTCTCTCAACATCGACTGAGAACGGGTTCGCTGGTTGCATCATTTAGTGCTAATCATGGATATCACTCCGTCTTGGTAAGGAGTTGTCAGGATGAGTATGTTCAGTTACTGTTATGCTTACCATGAAAAGCCGGTTGACAGTGGATGTCATGTACCGGTATGTGCGACAAGCCATACAGAAGTAAACTCCATTGCATGTTACTTACGGAGAGGTGCTCCATTAATAGTCAAGATATAAAAGTCTGTCATGCTGGCTGGAGATGTTGCTGTCTAAATGGGTCGGCTGTCAGATCATCGAATGGATGATTATGCGTAGAGTGTTTTAGGAAAGGTGTTATCTGGTGGTGATAGGATGATAGTTATATTTATTTTCATTAATCACTGTTCAGTTAAAGCATGGTTAGTACTCGTTGGTTCCAATCTTAGATCTATTCACTCTAATCAATCTTAATGTATTCTTTTATCCAAACTGTCAGCGGAACTGATATGTTAAATATTATCTCAACTTATCAGAATTTAATGAGTTCAAGTGTTGTAATTTAGCTTGAGCGGTTCAAGCAGTATTACTAAATATATGGTGGTAGCTGGGGGAAATCGTGTGCATCAGAGTTACGTTCACTTAAGTCCTAATGCTCCTCTATACTGGCATTAGAGGGATGGCTGTTGGTGTGGGCAACTAAAGTTATGCCTTAGCGATCCCAGATGGTTGTCGCTGTGTTGGGGGAGAAGTTGGGATCGGCGTAGTATTAGAGGGGAGCTTCACCCCACATTGTAGGCTCATAAGCTTGCATTCGTCACTGTGTCTCCTAAGAGCAGTGGGACGTCACTGTGTCTCTTAGGAGCAGTGCCTGGCTTACATAGATTTCCACATTATGTTAGTATATCCTAGCAGGATCCAGAAATGCTAGCGGCATTTCGTCTCTGTGTCTCCTAAGGAGCAGGGGGATATCTGCTAGGATGACACACGGCTTGTTGCGCCAGCTCACATAGATTTTCCACATTATGTTAGTATGTCTTATCAGGATCCAGGATGCTAGTTGCATTCGTCTCTGTGTCTCCATTAGGAGCAGTGGGATATCTGCTAAGACGTGCATGGCTGGTTGCGCCAGTTCACTATAGATTTTTCCACATTATGTTAGTATGTCTTAGCTGGATCCAGGATGCTAGCGGCATTCGTCACTGCACCTCCAAGGAGGAGCAGTGGGATATCCGCAAAGATGTCACACGGCTGGTTGCTCCATCTCACATAGTTCTCCCACATAATGTTAGTATATCCTAGCAGGATCTAGAAATGCTAGCTGCATTTCGGCACTGTCTCCATGCGGAGCAGTGGGATATCAGCTAGGGTGCCAAACGGCGTGGTGTGCCTGGCTCACATAGATTTTACACATAATGTTAGTATATCCTAGCAGGATCCAGAAATGCTAGCTGCACTTCGTCACTGTGTCTCCGTCAAGGAGCAGTGGGACATCTGCTAGGATGAATCGGTAGAGTAATTTCCCGTAGGGCGTTCTTGGTTCTGCGTGTTGGGGGTGTTTATATATATTTATATCTCCCTGCTACTAATGGTTATTGATGTTCTTCTGTGCTGCGCTGAGCAGGGAGAGCAGAGCCTGACGCCAAAATAAATGTGACATATACACACTTGCATTACTCATTCATAATAATAATAAACATTGTTTCAATCCTTATCGTGGGTTATCTGACTGAAATGGATAGAGCCTGCGATCATAGGTTCAGTCAGCATATACCCGAGGGGTCAATGCGGTTGCATTCAGTTCTGTTACAACACTACTACGCCAGTCTTGCGTCACAGGTGACGTGGCAGTCAGCTGATCATTGCCAACCTACTTAAAGCCTGTTCAGTTGTCTCTTCCTCCTGCCTTGCTGATTGGCAGCTGGCACTTGCTTGCCCCCACCGCCTCCCCAGCACCACCAGTAGGCTCTGCTGTTAATTCTGTTCCCCATGGGGGGTGTTTATATATATTTATATCTCCCTGCTACTAATGGTTATTGATGTTCTTCTGTGCTGCGCTGAGCAGGGAGAGCAGAGCCTGACGCCAAAATAAATGTGACATATACACACTTGCATTACTCATTCATAATAATAATAAACATTGTTTCAATCCTTATCGTGGGTTATCTGACTGAACTAGCTTCATGTATGGTCATTGATTTTACTGTAGTGCTAAGGGTTTAGGTGGAGTCTGAAAAGGTGAGTCTTCAGTCCACGGCGAAAGGTAGCGAGTGAGTCCGTTGTTCTAAGTGCGACAGGGAGTTTATTCCACAACTTGGGAGCCAAGAGGGCAAACTGTCTCGGACGAGTGGATCGGCTATCTTTTGTAGATCGGCTATCTTTTAAGATATTTGTTGTACAAGCTGTCTGCTGAATCTCCAGCACTGGTTTGGTGGAGGAAGAGATAGCAGTGAACTAAATAAATCAAGTGTCAAGTTGGGGTAGCATGTGGCAGCCAATCAACCACAGAGTTTTGTCAGTGGGTGACACATGATACCACTTGAGATTGACAAACAAACTTTTATATCGTCGTTGTCGGGTGAAAACCTTGTATGTACAAAACCGTTCATTTTGTATTTATCATTTAAAAATGATCTAAAGTAGTGAAAATAGCCGATCTACAAGCATGTAACGCCTCGCGATGTAGATCTGCTATTTTCACTAGTGATGTGCGACTGTTTTCTGTGAGGAAGCAGGGCTTTACTTTACAAAATAAATTACAAATTTGAAACTTCCTGAATACTGACCAATGAGAGACTAGATAGACCTGTCAAATACTGACCAATGAGAGACTAGAACGACGTCAAACACTGACCAATGAGAGACTAGAAAGACGTCAAATACTGACCAATGAGAGACTAGAAAGATGCAAGTGTGGTTGCCGTTGACTCTACTGGGGGAGCCAATCAGAGAGGAGGAAAAGGATGACATCACAATATCAAGGTATCGTGTTGTCTGATTGGCTGAAGGGTTTTATCAGATGATGAGTAAAAACACCAAGAACAATAGTTGAAGGTCACATGGCGTGAAAGAAGAAGGCGTAAACCTTTGATTCTCTCAAGGCAAAACATAGAAACTAGGGCATTAACGACTTGTGATTTTTGCAAGTCGACTCGACTCAGTAAAAAGTTGTGTTGAAGTCGACTTTATCGTTTGATGACGTCATCACATCACACATGACCACCCAATTATTTTGGGGGGGGGGGGTCCCCAGATGATTAACTTAATGTACAACATTGTTTTCTCACTCAACTGTAAACAAACCAACATAAAGTTTAAGTGCATAGAGCATACATGGGCAACTGGCGGCCCGGGGGCCACATGCGGCCCCCACCTTCGCTTAATGCGGCCCGCAGGTTAATACCGGAATACTGATTATTGATTTCAACTGTTACAATTCCAAACATAACCTGCTTTAATTCCTTCAGTCTATATATTATAGTTAGTATAGTAGTATTAAAATGTCATTTTTTATGTCCAATGTATTTGTATTTAAGCTTATAAAGTTAACATGAGTATATAACTAAATGTGTTTGAAATTAAATCAAAATGTTACATTCCAATTAATAAATAACAAAAAAGTCATCAGTGTTCCAATTCAAAAGAAGCAAAAATAGCCGATCTACAAGCTCAAAACGCATCGCGATGCGTTTTGAGCTTGCAGATCTGCTATTTTTGCTTCTTTTGTATGAGATACTAGAATGACAAAGTAGAACGTAACAATATGCAATGTGGCCCTCTGGAGTGAAGGTGGAAATATAGTGGCCCTCGCCATCATCAAAGTTGCCCACCCCTGGTATAGAGGGTATCTTCACATTTCTAAAGTGACAATTCAAGGACTTTTTAACACAATGACTGCCCCGGCCCGAGTTGCACAAGCTGGACCCGGTGTCTACTCATGCCACCGCCCGAGTTGACCGAGTTGTAATTTTATCATAATTAATGATTTGACATTGATTACTTACAGTACGTCGCTCCGGTCCCGTGTGAATCGGTAAAAGTCTGCGATTCGATTACAATGCATTATATCCCCAAAAAGAAATCTTCATTTTCTAAAAAACATTGGTCTTTTACAGCCAAAACATGACAAAAAATAAATGTTGTCATGTGACCCACGCTGGACCAATCGTGTGACCAGATCGGTTACACAAGGGCTCTCATTGCAGGAAAGACCCAGAGTTGTAGAAGAGAGAGTTACGTCACTTACGTCGACTCCCATAGTAAGCGTGTACTCTATGGTGGGAAGCTAACTTAGCCTAGCTTACTGGAGCCTGTTCTCATTCTTAGCGAGCCTCTGCCCCGTCCGCCCCCATTCAGTTTTCACTCGCTGGTAAGTAGACTAAATTAACGTCTTTTTCACTCTTTTAATAATGTTATCTACCTTAGAGAGGCCCGTGAATGCGTTACAATGGTGAAAAGGACGTGATTTGGTCTACTTCCAGCGATTTTAAATGCCTCGGCTAGAATGGGGGCGGACGGGGCAGAGGCTCGCTAGGAATGAGAACGGCTCCATGCGAAGCCACTTCCGGTCTGCAGCGAGTTCAAAGCGTGACGCCACTCTCATATAGAACGCTCTGGAAAGACCCAGCCTCCCCCAGCCAATCACAGTCAAAGCAGCGGTGCCACGTGATCTGGACCAAAACCATTAACCCTTTGTTGCTGGCGGCCAATGAAGTGTGTAACTAGAGACTCTCATCTTTCATATGGTGCATGGTTTGACATTCTCACACCAACACAGAATTAGGAAAAAAAAAGTGTAAAAAGTGTGTGGCAGGGAACTGGGTAAGTCGATTTTTAAAGGTGGCAGTCAATATGGCAAATTCAATATTGTCCAAATTGTCTTTTTTTTTTTTTTTTTTTTTTTACTTCAACTTTCTCTGGTGGGAGTCGACTTGTGTAATGAAGTCGACTGAGTCGACTTGTCGTCTTTTTCGTTAATGCCCTAATAGAAAATGAAAAAATGCTAAAAGAAAAAACATGTTTTTAGAAGCACAATTCTGCCTCATCAAAGTTGATGGCTTTTCCTTGTCAGACAGGGCGACAAGCGACCTAAAGGGCGAGGTCGCACCATGTCTTGGCCATCCGGCCAGTTACCCATATATGGAGACCCCTGGTACCCATATAATATGGAGATCCATATATGGAGATATGCTGTGAGAGCCCAAACATGCTTACTCAGTTGTTTGTTATGTGAAAGTCCTATGACGTTTATGACTTCTGACATCATACATATGATCCGTTTCATGCCCATATATGGGGATCCCTGTCTGTAAAACCAGCCACACACAGATATGGGCTGTCTTGGCCATCTGTCTTGGCCATATATGGATTCTGTTAGTGTGGTATGTGAGGCCGATGTGGTCTCCATATATGGGCATTCCCAAGTCCTGTTAGATATGAGCTTGATATTGATGACATCAGGGATCTACATATATGGGCATAAAAGGGATTATGTTAGTTCCATCTGTTCGACGCGGGTGAATGTTAACTACTGTGCCTAAACCTAAACCTAACCCAAACCCTAAACCTAACCTCAGTAAAGCTATGCCTAAACCTAAACCTAACCCAAACCCTAAACCTAACCTCAGTAAAGTTATGCCTAAACCTAAACCTAACCCAAACCCTAAACCTAACCTCAGTAAAGTTATGCCTAAACCTAAACCTAACCCAAACCCTAAACCTAACCTCAGTAAAGTTATGCCTAAACCTAAACCTAACCCAAACCCTAAACCTAACCTCAGTAAAGTTATGCCTAAACCTAAACCTAACCCTAAAACCTAGTCGAACGAATGAAACGTAGAAATGTCAAGATTTTCCCCGCGTGTGCGTGTGCATGTACTTGTGTGTGTGCGTATGTGTGTGTGTGTGTGTGCGTGTGCGTGTGCGTATGTGTGCGTGTGCGTGTTGAGTGTTGGGGGGAGGGGAAAAGAGTGAGTGATTTATAACAGCGACTATGATCCACAGCAGTGCACGCACACACACACACGCACGCACACACACACGTACGCACAAACACACACACACGCGCGCACGCACGCACGCACGCACGCACGCACGCACGCACGCACGCACGCACGCACGCACACACACACACACACACACACACACACACACACACACACACACACACACACACACACACACACACACACACACACACACACACGCACACACACACACACACACACACAGCACATTTTACAAACCACGATCACGGTTTTATTTAACTAGTCTAGTCGGCGACCTGGCCAACTCGGGAACGATGTAAATAGAGAATGAATGCCCCGCCCTTTAATGCAAACCCCATTATACCTGTTGTCATAGGACCCGTTTTGACCATCTGTTTGCCTGTGTCCATTTATGCCCATATATGGAGATATCTGTATCTGTCTGTCTGTCGGCGTCCATTTTATGTCCATATATGGAGATCACTGCAGATATAGTTCTGGGTCCATTTTATGCCCATATGCCCATATATGGAGATATCTGTCTATTTGCGTCCATTTTATGCCTGCCCCACCCTTTAATGCAAACCCCAATATACCTGTTGTCATAGGACCCGTTTTGACCATCTGTTAGCCTTTGTCCCCACCCTTTAATGCAAACCCCAATATACCTGTTGTCATAGGACCCGTTTTGACCATCTGTTTGCCATTGTCCCCTTATGCCCATATATGGAGATCTCTGCACACACAGTACCGGTTGCGGAAAACTCTGATGTCAGACATCAGTTCCGCATACGGGCATTCATTTTATGCCCATATATGGAGAACGTGGGAAGAATGGTTTAGAGATACTCGGATTACATACATACATACACATTCACAGAGATTTTTTGTTGACTCATGTGGCGTACGTGATGTCAGAGCCTTTTATGAAGTGATGTCACAATGAGTCAGCGCTTCCTCCGGAACAGCCTGATGTCAACAATCAGCTCCGCATAAGGAGATTCCGAACGTTTCGCGCCGGTTTCGGAAAACCGCGAGTCGGGTCGGGTTGAGGCCCGGCACTGCACTCCGCGCGGCGGCGGGGAACGCGCGTGCCGAATCTGAAGCCGGTGGGACGAACGGTTCTCGAGATACGCGGATTACAAACAAACAAACAGACAGACAGACAGAGATTTGTCGCATTTATAGATAGATAATTATAAAATAAAGTTACATTACAAAAAAAAAAGGAAAAAAAATAATAATAATAATAATAATGGCCATGGCCTGGTGGCCAGGGGGTGCAAGTGCACCCAAGGACACCCCTTAAAATTGTTTATGGGTTGCAGTTTAGTATGTGAACGGTCACAGCGGTGGTGCAGTCTTAGGCGTAGCTGCAGTTTCCATAGATTTGCATGAGAACATTGTTGATGGTGGGCTCGCTGAAAGCTGGCAAACGTATGTTCTCCCAAATCGTTATATCCTCAAAACGGTAACATGTCATTAAGTCGAACACCCTTTGGATCGACCACCAAACTCTAACCCAAACCCTAATCCTAACCTCAGTAAAACTATGCCTAACTCTAACCCTAAATCTAACCGTAAAAGTAACCGTGACGCGGGTGATTATCTAACCCTGCCGACGCTCGCGGGTGATTATCTAACCTGCCGACGCTCGCGGGTGATTATCTAAAGGGGAGCACACACTGAACGCGGGCGGCTGCGCAGCATCGCGTCGCGGTATCGACGCACGTGAAGTGCGGAACTCGTCGTCATGATGACATCACAGTGACGATGCAAGCACTGAGGCGCCCTGGGTATAAAAGTAGAGCGCAGACAGAGGGAACACCATCCGGTACGAAGCACTCTCCCTACTGGCCATCACCAACTGCTGGAAGACCACTTGAGCCTCCAAAACACCTTCAGCGCTTAGAAGAGGAGCTTAGCTTGTTAGAGCGAAACGCCAGGCTGACACGATACCCAAGGAACGTTGGAACTGTAGCCTCGTCATCAAACACAGCCACTGCGCTCTCTTGAAAAGGACACCCTCGTTCCAGTTATTATCGTTTCTACAATTGTATTCTCAATTCGTAGAAATGGCTTCTGCCAGCAGTCTCCTGTCTGAAGAGCAGCTCCGATGTTCCATCTGTCTGGATGTGTTCACTGATCCAATCACCACTCCATGTGGACACAACTACTGCAAAGCCTGCATCACACAGCACTGGGACACCAAGGATGAGTGCAGGTGTCCACTGTGTAGCAAAGCCTTCCACAAGAGACCTGAATTCGCTGTTAATAAAGTTCTCGCAGAGATGGCCGATCAGTTCAGGGTTCACAAGTTGAAGGAAGAATATGAAAGAAAGACAGTGGCTGAAGTTCAGCAGATGGTCCAGGAGAGACAAGTGAAGATTCAGGAGTTCCAACACTCAGTAGAGCTCAGTAAGAAAGATGCAGACAGAGAGATAGCAGGCAGTGTGCAGGTCTTCACTGCTCTGATCAGCTCTATTGAGAGAAGCCTGGCTGAGCTCATTAATGTCATCGAAGAGAAGCAGAAAACAACAGAGAAACAGGCTGAAGGTTTCATTAAAGAGCTCCAACTGGAAATCGCTCAGTTAGAGAAGAGAATCTCTGAGCTGAAGCAGCCACAAACTGAAGACCACCTCCACCTCCTCCAGAACACCACATCCATCAACACTCCTCCACCCACCAAGGACTGGACAAAGATCAACGTCCCTCGGTCTTCATGTGAGGGGACTGTGAGGAAACTCAGGAAAGCTGTGGCTCAGCTGGAGAAGACACTCCGTCAAGATATGGATAATCTGTGTAAGGATGATGAGCTGAGGAGGATGCAGCAATATGAGGTGGATGTGACTCTGGACCCTGATACAGCACATCCCAAACTCATCCTGTCTTAGAATGGAAAACAAGTGAGTCATGGAAACATAAGGAGGAATCTCCCAGAGAACAAAGAGAGATTTTCATATTGTGTCAATGTCTTAGGAAAACAAAGCTTCTCCTCAGGAAGGTTTTACTATGAGGTTCAGGTTAGAGGGAAGACTTACTGGAATTTAGGAGTGGCCAGAGAGTCCATCAACAGGAAGGTAAACATCACACTGACCCCCAACAATGGTTACTGGTCTATAAGGTTGAGGAATGGAAATGAGTACAAGGCTAATGCTGGCCCTGCTGTCCTCCTCCCTGTCAGAGAGGAGGTCCAGAAAGTGGGAGTGTTTGTGGATTATGAGGAGGGTCTGGTCTCCTTTTATGATGTGGAGGCCAGAGTTCACCTCTACTCTTTCACTGGCTGCTCCTTCACTGAAAAACTCTATCCATACTTCAGTCCATGTAACAACCGTAGTGGTAAAAACTCTGCTCCTCTGATCATCTCTCCTGAATCAACACACGCTCAAAACGTCAAATATGGCCTTTGGAACCGTATCCGCAAATGGAGCAGTTTGCCGTCACGGGACGCCTGCGCAGGCAAAATGCGTCTTTCAGGGTTCATTCCCGAGCTGGCGTAAATCTGCCTTTTTAGGCGTCCCCGAGCTGGCGTAAATCTGCCTTTTTACTGACCAATGAGAGACTAGAAAGACCTGTCAAATACTGACCAATGAGAGACTAGAACGATGTCAAACACTGACCAATGAGAGACTAGAAAGATGCAAGTGTGGTTGCCGTTGACTCTACTGGGGGAGCCAATCAGAGAGGGGGAAAAGGATGACATCACAATATCAAGGTATCGTGATGTCTGATTGGCTGAAGTTTTACATCAGATGTAAAAATCGCACCCAATGTGAAGTGAGCGGTGGTCATAAAGTCTTCAGACTAGGATTTGGGTCTAGGATGTACAGGCTATGCTACACACACACACACACACGTTTTACTATGGCAAAACGCTGAGGAAAAAGGCTACAGACGCACGCACAGCCACTCTATGGAGCGGTTTACCACCGCTCAAAAACACCAAGAACAATAGTTGGAGGTCACATGGCGTGAAAGAAATAGGCGTAAACTTTGATTCTGTCAAGGCTTTTCCAGTCCAATCCAACTGCATTCATAGAGCACACATTAAAACAACGTTGACCAAGGTGCTGCATAACAACAATAAAAACATAAAAACTATAGGGCTTTAAAGCAATTCTATGCAGGATTAAGCCTAAAAATTAAAACTATATATACATATATATTTAGACCTTTTTCCCCTCTATCATGACACTATAAAATCATGGTTAGGTGTAAAACAAAACATTCAGCATTCAATTCCCCTTTTTCTCCACTATTTTTGACTTACATCCGGGCGTACGGGTCGAGAATGGAGCATGAATGGAGCAGTGAGGGGTGGTGTCGGTTGGTGGGGGAGATGGCCGTGCCAATAGCCAATGATAGCGCGACTTCCGCCTTTCTGAATCCCTTCCCTATACTGTTCATTCATACCGTAGCCTTCTGGAGCTATGGCTTACGACAAAGGAGCTAGAAGAAGAAGGAGTTTTTTTTTTTTTAAATAAAGCTAAGGCAGATGCTGCTCGAGCTAAAACGAGAGTAAATCTTGGTGTTGCTTTTCATCAATGGTGTGATTTGAAGGCTCGGCTGCAGAAGAGAAGTGATGCTGAGTTGGGAATGTTTCTCTTGGACCAGTAAGTTTCTACTGTTATGTTTATTCACATAATCCAACGTAGCTCTCCCTATTGAAACCATCAAGTATGTAGTAAACTGTGCTCGACTTTTTGGACACTAAAAAAAGGAAAGAAAAAAAAAGTTTATCGTAGGCTACGCAGTTTTCCATGAATGGAGCTAACTCTGCTGCTATTAGCAGCTAAGCTAACGATCTACAAGCTCACAACGCGTCGCGACGCGTTGTGAGCTATACATTAGGGCTAAAGTGTTATACATTAGGGCTAAAGTGGCTTATATGTGTTATAATATTACCATAATATATCTTCAAAGTAAAATCAAACTAAAGTCAGTAAAAGTCCAACTTTTGGAAAGATCTAGTAAGTGAAAGACAAGTATACGAAATGTTCAAGTAAAGTACAAATACCTCAAGTGTATTGAAGTAAATCTAACTAGTTACTTCATCTTTATCTTTTGGACAAGTACTTTTCTCTCTAGTATAGAGCCTACTGCAATGTTTTTCTTCACACAATAAAAACGTAGCACGCTCAATCTAAACCAACAAGTAGGCTGAGCTTGTATTATTGTGCAGCCTCAAATTGTCTTGTTCTCCATTGTAAAAGATGCTAACGCTATTAGCTTGCATTGTACCGTGACTACATCAATAAATACAACTATTGAGTCATAGTCTATAGCTGGATTTGGGCTTGAAATTTTATAATATACTGTTCATGGAGACATAACCATATAGCCACAGTTTCTTTTATGAAGTGCTCATTATAACATAACCATGGTTATGGGGATGTTTCACTGGACAAATAAAATACTGTGAAGTGAAACATCCCCATAGCCATAATTTATTTTGTGAAGTGCTCATTATAAAAACAACATCGCCACATCCATTAATTTCTTCTAAATGTTCAGCAAACGAGTCACATTGCATTTTATGTACATTATCATAACAACGTTGCCACACCTATTAATTTAATTATTTATTCACCCCTCCTTGTGACATTCTGCTAAAATACTGAAAACAGGGGTAATGTTACTGCAATATTACTTGTCTGGTAGTATTCTGCTTGAGTGCAACATTAGAGTTGTTTTCAATCACATGCATCCATGCCTGCATCACCCATTTGATTGAATATTTAGGAAATAATTGTTGAGTGACTGACTGTACTAGCATTGTTTGATATTGTGTATTTTTCTTGTAGGTCATGCTTCCTCAGAGGGACACGCCACACAACAAATGCCATTTCCATGGGTTGATACAAATGTGAATGAGTCAACTGCCACTCTGTCTCTGACTCTAGACAAACATTATACCATCATTTGTATGGCCTCATAAGTATACAGTGGGTGTATGAGGTTAGCAACCTCATGCACAGCACTCGCGAGAGGGCACCAACTCAAGCTACAGACATTTATTCAGATACCCTCAGAGTCTCCCGAGAGGGGGGGAGTATGTGAGACTCAACAATACAAACATAACGGTAACAGCCCTTAACTAATCACAGCTAACGAGATGGCTCACCTAAACAACATCAGCTGGGGAGAAATTGGAAGTAAAGTGTCACTGCGAGAACATCTGCAGGAACACAAAAGGTAAAAATACATCAAGCCAGGACCAAGTGTGGAGAAGAGGGGTCACAGGTGCAGCGCACAACTTGGTTGGTGAGTTGGTGAGACGAAGGAGAACTCCAGGCAGGAATAACCCCACAGGACTGGAGAACTCTACGCACCTGTGTCACCTCAAGACCTCAGGAGGGACCCACCCAATACCTCCCCAGAGAAGCCTCTTGTTGGGAAAAAATCACACCCGTGTGAACTGAGCGGTGGTTTAACCACCAACCCACCAACCTTACCCACCTACCCCCCCCCCCCCCCCCCCCCCTTCCCCCCTTCCCCCCTGTGTGTGTGTGTGTGTGTGTGTGTGCGTGTGTGTGTGCCTGGCCTGGCCTGGCCTGAAAACAGCGCCCCTCCCTTAACATGTGTAGGTCAGAAAAGGTACTACACCACATTCTTGAGGCTACATACGGACGGACGGACGGACGGACGCACCCACATACATACACGTACGTCTACACACACGGCCACGTATAGGAGCGGCGTGACCACCGCTCAAAAACTAATAGAGCAGGAGAGGGGAGTTTAGCCTTGGTCAGGAGGAGGAGATGGGCAGTGATTTGGCCACCACTGCCGACCCGGCCATCAGGAGGGTGTTGTGGTTTGCGGGTCGAAACACCACCTATGATCGATGGTTACCACCTGAAGACATCAAATTCTCCTGGCCAAGGCTACATTCACCAAACGTGAATGGAGGAGAAGCATCGTTAGATGTAATTATAATCAGTAGCATAATTTCTTTCATAACTTCAGAGACAGTGAATTGTCTAATACAAACCTGATAACATCTTACTGAAAAAGTCTATTGGAGACATGTCTGTATATATTGTATTGATAATGCTCTAATCTAACAAGGTTTTTTAGTTATTAGGCTGTGTCCTCGTTTATTTTGCTCTTATCACCAACACCTGAAATGTACATGTATACCCAAGGTTATGTAAATAAAAGTTTTAAAATCATGGATTGATTCCTTCATTGACCAGGTCATCATAAGGTTATAGGTAGTTACCATGAATTTGAAAGGAATGTGTAAATCAATGTTTTATTTTTTATTAGCACATATATAAATACTGTATGACATTTGAAATTGTACGAAGGGTGTCAAGTGCTCTTCCTCTCGCTTGACATGGTCGTGGAGGTTCTTGTCGCTGTAGCCTACATCTGGAGGGAGGTCTGCTCTTCACCCACCACTGGTCCTTCACCTCTTCGTCTGCTTCTGACAAGACTGGATTGAATTGTCTCCTCTCCTGATAACAAAAGATACACAAGTCAATTTTGCCATGTTACAAGGGGTCAATGTCTGTACATGGACAAATGTGTCTGTGGCAAATCATTTGTAGATTTAGATTTTGCTTTACACAGCATTATAATATTTTCATCATAATACCCAATTACTGAATGTCAAGTCACTCCAGGCTGTTTATCCAGAATATGTATGACATTATTAGGCATTAGTGGTTCTCAAACGTTTTATTTGCAAGGACCTCCATAACTCTGTGTACAAATAGAACCAAATGGTCATTTGGTTCCATTTGTACACTGAGTAATAGAAGTCTAAAGGCCCATTCCCACTGGGCCAGATGACAGATAAAGAAATCTCTTTCTCCAGATATTTTTCCATTCAAAGTGGATAGATACAGATAAAAAAAAAAATATTTGCCACAGATAAAAGTATCTGTGGCAAATATCTGTGGTAGATATTTTTATATTTATTATTTATATTTTATATTTATCTGTATCTACCACCCACTTTGAATGGAAAAATATCTGGAGAAAGAGATCTGTTTATCTGGACCAGTGGGAATGGGCCTTTATTGGTCATTCAGGGCTTTTTGTGTTTCATTGAAGAGCTCCAACTGGAAATCGCTCAGTTAGAGAAGAGAATCTCTGAGCTGAAGCAGCCACAAACTGAAGTCCACCTCCACCTCCTCCAGAACACCACATCCATCAACACTCCTCCACCCACCAAGGACTGGACAAAGATCAACGTCCCTCGGTCTTCATGTGAGGGGACTGTGAGGAAACTCAGGAAAGCTGTGGCTCAGCTGGAGAAGACACTCCGTCAAGATATGGATAATCTGTGTAAGGATGATGAGCTGAGGAGGATGCAACAATATGAGGTGGATGTGACTCTGGACCCTGATACAGCACATCCCAAACTCATCCTGTCTAAGAATGGAAAACAAGTGAGTCATGGAAACATAAGGAGGAATCTCCCAGAGAACAAAGAGAGATTCTCTCCATGTTGACTATTCTTTATGGTCAATTGTGATGTCATTCCACATCGTGACATCATATTGCATTGTCTCCGAATAAGGTCGTATATTCTTTTCTACAGTGACGATGCAAGCACTGAGGCGCCCTGGGTATAAAAGTAGAGCGCAGACAGAGGGAACACCATCCGGTACGAAGCACTCTCCATACTGGCCATCACCAACTGCTGGAAGACCACTTGAGCCTCCAAAACACCTTCAGCGCTTAGAAGAGGAGCTGAGCTCGTTAGAGCGAAACGCCAGGCTGACACGATACCCAAGGAACGTTGGAACTGTAGCCTCGTCATCAAACACAGCCACTGCGCTCTCTTGAAAAGGACGCCCTCGTTCCAGTTATTATCGTTTCTACAATTGTATTCTCAATTCGTAGAAATGGCTCCTGCCAGCAGTCTCCTGTCCGAAGAGCAGCTCCGGTGTTCCATCTGTCTGGATGTGTTCACTGATCCAATCACCACTCCATGTGGACACAACTACTGCAACGCCTGCATCACACAGCACTGGAACACTGAGGATGTGTGCAGGTGTCCACTGTGTAGCAAAGCCTTCCACAAGAGACCTGAATTCGCTGTTAATAAAGTTCTCGCAGAGATGGCCGATCAGTTCAGGGTTCACAAGTTGAACGAAGAATATGAAAGAAAGACTGTGGCTGAAGTTCAGCAGATGGTCCAGGAGAGACAAGTGAAGATTCAGGAGGTCCAACACTCAGTAGAGCTCAGTAAGAAAGATGCAGACAGAGAGATAGCAGGCAGTGTGCAGATCTTCACTGCTCTGATCAGCTGTATTGAGAGAAGCCAGGCTGAGCTCATTAATGTCATCGAAGAGAAGCAGAAAGCAACAGAGATACGGGCTGAAGGTTTCATTGAAGAGCTCCAACTGGAAATCGCTCAGTTAGAGAAGAGAATCTCTGAGCTGAAGCAGCCACAAACTGAAGTCCACCTCCACCTCCTCCAGAACACCACATCCATCAACACTCCTCCACCCACCAAGGACTGGACAAAGATCAACGTCCCTCGGTCTTCATGTGAGGGGACTGTGAGGAAACTCAGGAAAGCTGTGGCTCAGCTGGAGAAGACACTCCGTCAAGATATGGATAATCTGTGTAAGGATGATGAGCTGAGGAGGATGCAGCAATATGAGGTGGATGTGACTCTGGACCCTGATACAGCACATCCCAAACTCATCCTGTCTAAGAATGGAAAACAAGTGAGTCATGGAAACATAAGGAGGAATCTCCCAGAGAACAAAGAGAGATTCTCATATTGTGTCAATGTCTTAGGAAAACAAAGCTTCTCCTCAGGAAGGTTTTACTATGAGGTTCAGGTTAGAGGGAAGACTGCCTGGGATTTAGGATTGGCCAGAGAGTCCATCAACAGGAAGGGAAACATCACACTGACCCCCAACAATGGTTACTGGACTATATGTTTGAGGAATGGAAATGAGTACAAGGCTGCTGACCCTCCTGTCCTCCTCGATCTAAGAGAGGAGGTCCAGAAAGTGGGAGTGTTTGTGGATTATGAGGAGGGTCTGGTCTCCTTTTATGATGTGGAGGCCAGAGTTCACCTCTACTCTTTCACTGGCTGCACCTTCACTGAGAAACTATATCCATACTTCAGTCCATGTTTTAATGATGGTGGTAAAAACTCTGCTCCTCTGATCATCTCTCCTGTTGCAACACACTCTCACACTCAAAACGTCAAATATGGCCTTTGGAACCGTATCCGCAAATGGAGCAGTTTGCCGTCGCGGGACGCCTGCGCACGCCTTTCAGGGTTCATTCCCAAGCTGGCGTAAATCTGCCTTTTTAGGCGTCCCCGAGCTGGCGTAAATCTGCCTTTTTACTGACCAATGAGAGACTAGAAAGACCTGTCAAATACTGACCAATGAGAGACTAGAACGATGTCAAACACTGACCAATGAGAGACTAGAAAGATGCAAGTGTGGTTGCCGTTGACTCTACTGGGGGAGCCAATCAGAGAGGGGGAAAAGGATGACATCACAATATCAAGGTATCGTGATGTCTGATTGGCTGAAGTTTTACATCAGATGATGAGTAAAAATCGCACCCAATGTGAAGTGAGCGGTGGTCATAAAGTCTTCAGACTAGGATTTGAGTCTAGGATGTACAGGCTATGCTACACACACACATGTTTTACTATGGCAAAACGCTGAGGAAAAAGGCTACAGACGCACGCACAGCCACTCTATGGAGCGGTTTACCACCGCTCAAAAACACCAAGAACAATAGTTGGAGGTCACATGGCGTGAAAGAAGAAGGCGTAAACTTTTGATTCTGTCAAGGCTTTTCCAGTCCAATCCAACAGCATTCATAGAGCACACATTAAAACAACGTTGACCAAGGTGCTGCATAACAACGATGAAAACAGAGAAACTAGGGCATTAACGACTCTACACACTGCACTTAATGTGCAGTGTGTAGAGGGTATCTGCACAGGAGCTATAGTCAACTTCTTCTTGAAAAACGGATGCTAAAATAAAAATAATGTTTCGAAAATATTTTATGAAAACATAAGTTTCATATGTGTGTTTCTATTCAAAAATGACCACAAAAAGCGTAAAATAATGATAAAATAATCATGTTGGCCATTGTCAGACCGACACTTTGTTTACATTCTAGTCTATAGACTTGGATGTAAACAAAGTGTCGGCCCTACAATGAAAAAGTTGACTATAGCTTAAGGACTTTTTAATACCTCTAAAATGGCAAATTCAACATTGTCCAAATTGTCAAATACATAGAGGCAGAAATTGTGAAAATAGCAGATCTACATGCTCACAAAGCCTCGCGATGTGAGGCGTTGTGAGCATGTAGATCTGCTATTTTCACAATAGGACGTTTTCACCAGTAAGACGCCCAAGGGCGAAAGCGACCTCGCGCCATCTGTCTCTGCCATATATGGATTTGGTCGTCTGACACATATAAATACAATCCCTTTTATGCCCATATATGGAGATCCCTGCTCTGAGTATCTGACATCACTGTGACGTCAACTGTGATGTCACAGTGATGTGTCAGCCTTTTATGCCCATATATGGAGATCCTGCTCCGAGTATCTGACATCATTGTGACGTCAACTGACAGACCATACATGGTGTTCCATGCGAGCCCACACTGTTTCGTAGGAACAGTATTTCTAGTTTTTGGTTTGTATGTTTACCTAGTATTGCCAATCGATCGGTGTACTTGGAGGCCAGTCTGACATGCATGGACCTCCTTATTTGGGCATGGCTGACGGAACTCGTCGTCATGATGACATCACAGTGACTGTAGCGAAGAATCCAATATGTAGGGTTTATTATATTGGACATAGGCGCGCTACTCGCCTGCCAAGGATGTAATCTATCTATAAATGCGAGAAGTCTCTGCGTGTCTGCGTGTATGTAATCCGCGTATCTCGAGAACCGTTCGTCCCACCGGCTTCAGATTCGGCACGCGCGTTCCCCGCCGCGGCACGGAGTGCAGTGCCGGGTCTCGACCCGACCCGACGCGCGGTTTTCCCGAACCGGCGCGAAACGTTCGGAATCTCCTTATGCGGGGTTGATTGTTGACATCAGGCTGTTCCGGAGGAAATCGGCGAAAGCTCTGACTCATTGTGACATCACTTCATAAAAGGCTCTGACATCACGTACGCCACATGAGTCAACAAAAAATCTCTGAATATCTCCATATATAGCATATATGGGCATAAAATGGACACAGAATCACAAAGATCTCCATATACAGGCATAAAGGGACACAGACAGACGGATACAGAGATCTCCATAAACGCAAATGGCATATATGGGCATAAAATTTACGCAGAATCACAAAGATCTCCATATACGGGCATAAAGGGACACAGACAGACAGATACAGAGATCTCCATATATGGGCATGAAATGGACGCAAATAGACAGATATCTCCATATATGGGCATATATGGGCATAAAATGGACCCAGAACTATATCTGCAGTGATCTCCATATATGGACATAAAATGGACACTGACAGACAGACAGACAGACAGACAGACAGATAACAGATATCTCCATATATGGGCATAAATGGACACAGGCAAACAGATGGTCAAAACGGGTCCTATGACAACAGGTATAATGGGGTTTGCATTTAAGGGCGGGGCATTCATTCACTATTTACATCGTTCCCGAGTTGGCCAGGTCGCCGACTAGACGCTGGGCCGCCCGAAGGGCGGCCTGCATGACTAAGTGGGTGAAATACTCAGAGTGGACATGGACATAGTTACAATGCATGCAGGTATGAATGCTGGCAGACAGGCAGGCATACAGATTCACCAGACTGACATGGTCTAAAATCCTGCTCTCCGGATACTATTTGCATGCAGGTTCAACTGAACAACTGAAACTACATATATGGAAAGACCTGGCTCATCAGTAGAAGTGGGGGTACTGGTGAGCCATGCTGATTTTTCAACCCCATCCAAAACCAGAATGCAGATCCAAGCTACCTTATCTATCTATAAATGCGAGAAGTCTCTGCGTGTCTGTCTGCGTGTATGTAATCCGCGTATCTCGAGAACCGTTCGTCCCACCGGCTTCAGATTCGGCACGCGCGTTCCCCGCCGCGGCACGGAGTGCAGTGCCGGGTCTCGACCCGACCCGACGCGCGGTTTTCCCGAACCAGCGCGAAACGTTCGGAATCTCCTTATGCGGGGTTGATTGTTGACATCAGGCTGTTCCGGAGGAAATCGTCGAAAGCTCTGACTCATTGTGACATCACTTCATAAAAGGCTCTGACATCACGTACGCCACATGAGTCAACAAAAAATCTCTGTGAGTGTGTATGTATGTATGCCGGGTCTCGACCCGACCCGACGCGCGGTTTTCCCGAACCGGCGCGAAACGTTCGGAATCTCCTTATGCGGGGTTGATTGTTGACATCAGGCTGTTCCGGAGGAAATCGGCGAAAGCTCTGACTCATTGTGACATCACTTCATAAAAGGCTCTGACATCACGTACGCCACATGAGTCAACAAAAAATCTCTGTGAGTGTGTATGTATGTATGTAATCCGCGTATCTCGAGAACCGTTCGTCCCACGGGCACGCGCGTTCTCCATATATGAGCATAAAATGAATGCCCCCATATATGGGCATAAAATGGATTGCAGACAGACATATGGACATAAATGGACAGAGGCAAACAGATGGTCAAAGATCTCCATATATGGGCATAAAATGGACGCAGACAGACAGATACAGATATCTCCATCGGAGCTGATTGTTGATTGTTGACATCAGGCTGTTCCGGAGGAAATCGGCGCAAGCGCTGACTCATTGTGACATCATTTCATAAAAGGCTCTGACATCGCGTACGCAACATGAGTCAACAAAAAATCTCTGTGAGTGTGTATGTATGTAAACATGAGTCAACAAAAAATCTCTGTGAGTGTGTATGTATGTATGTAATCCGCGTATCTCGAGAACCCTTCGTCCCACGGGCACGCGCGTTCTCCATATATGGGCATAAAATGAATGCCCCCATATATGGGCATAAAATGGATTGCAGACAGACAGATACAGATATCTCCATATATGGACATAAATGGACAGAGGCAAACAGATGGTCAAAGATCTCCATATATGGGCATAAAATGGACGCAGACAGACAGATACAGATATCTCCATATATGGGCATAAATGGACACAGGCAAACAGATGTTCAAAACGGGTCCTATGACAACAGGTGTGAGGTTTGCATTAAAGGGGGAACCGGCACTGTGTCTGCAACACAGTTGGAGGCACAGACAGATACTCCATATATGGGCATAAAATGGACGCAGATAGACAGATATCTCCATATCTGGGCATAAAATGGACCCAGAACTATAACTGCAGTGATCTCCATATATGGACATAAAATGGACGCCGACAGACAGACAGACAGATACAGATATCTCCATATATGGGCATAAATGGACACAGGCAGACAGATGGTCAAAACGGGTCCTAAAGGGCGGGGCATTCATTCCCTATTTACATTGTTCCGAGTTGGCCAGGTCGCCGACTAGACGCGGGCGGCCCAGCTTCTAGTTATTAAGAATGAGCCATGCGAATACCAATCGCGTTCAACAACATACATAAGGCTGGAGGCCGGCCCAGGCCTTGATATTCCTTGAACAATCTCAGATCTTGTCTAGTCTGTAATCTCTGGTCTGATAGTCTGATAGTTTAATCCGATGTGATCTTATCTATTCTAGATCTCGATCTGAGAAAGTAGGCCGATTCATCTATTCTTTATGGTCAATTGTGATGTCATTCCACATCGTGACATCATATTGCATTGTCTCCGAATAAGGTCGTATATTCTTTTCTACACTCCCCCCGTGACACTGTTAGGTTTCACTATCTATTCAAAAGATAATAAGACCAAATTCGTACTCGCTATCTTCTCTTCTGGGGTGTTCGTGATTCTCTTCTGGTGGTTGAGGTAGGTAATCTATGCTCATGCAGCCGTGCCATATATAAAGTGACTCCTACATTCTCCTCCACGGCGTCCCGTGAGAGAGGATGAAGAGACACTCCGGCGTGTACAGTAGTTTCTCTGCTTCTCTGCACGGCGTCCCGTGGAGAAAAGTAGAGAGGTACTGCTGTGACGTCGGGGGCTGACTTGAGAGCACAGTTTGTCCTGGATGGGTCCTGAGTAAGGGGTCAGTTCATCTGTCATCTGTTTTTAGGGGTAGGGGGTTCCTTACGAAAGGGTCCGCCGCGCCCTACATTATCTCAATAGGTAATGTAGCTATGAGGGGATTGGGACATTGAATTCCTGGACAGCATGTCTGGGCGCAAGGAGTATCAGGGGTCTCGAATAGAAACATGCAACCATACTGCAGGGTATGCATGATGTATGATTTAATCCTTATCGCCTCTGCCGCGCCGTGGCGACAATGCCGTGGCGTCTTCTGTGAGGTCAGGGACCTCGCCTTAGCCAGTCAGTGGCGACTCGCTGGGTAATGGAGCTGGTTCTGTTCCATGCTGTGTACATATTATCTGTACTTCGTGAGTTGTAAGTTCAGGTGTAACGAGCAACATAAGTCCACTCTCTTCTTCTTTACGGTAACTGGGACTAGATTTACGGTGACTGGGAAAGACCTCCTTCAGTGGAAATGCCAGTGTACCTGTAGGGAGGCTGGTGGATTGTAGTTAGACTGTTGTAATGGGCAGGAAAGATCATCAGGGTAATGAGGGCTACGGTGATACTCTAATCCCCTGGTCCTAATGCCTGATGCCATTCCGGCTTAGGTCTTAGTCGGATTTATCGACGTCTTGAGTCTTGAATGATCTCTTGAACGAGAACTTTAGATTTGAAAGCTTTTGACAGGCTTTTATCTTTGCAATAACAAAGTTTCCACTTTGCTCAGTTTAGCTAGGCGATCTTTGATCGCGTACAGCTGGGATCAGTCAGGTGGCTCTTCAATAGCCATGTCTGACTGAGGTAACTTCCATTCGTAAGTACACCACGTCTTAATACACTACCATTGGCCATTGGTATGTACGCACCACGTGGGTACACTACGTAAACATACTTGGAAATCCTGAGTCACTAATGAATCTAAGGATCCCTGGCGAATGCAGGAGGAACACTCACTGCTATATGCGTCGAGCAAACTTACCAAAAGCTTGTAGTCGAGGCTATGTGCGTCGAGCAAGCTTACCAAAAGCTTGTAGTCGAGGCTATGTGCGTCGAGCAAGCTTACTTAAAGCTTGTGGTCGAGGCTCACTGAGGTGGATTTACTTAAAATCCGCAACAACAGCGATGAAGGCTCACGGAGTTAGGCTTACTTAAAGTCTATATCTCGGTGGCAAGATACTGAGTGATTCCTTTGCACCAGCTATCTTCTTCTCAAACACTTACTTCTCAAGCGTGGAATTGAATCGGCGAGGCATATAGTGACTTGAGGTATATTCGTAAGTACGTAAGTATTCCGGATAATAGCCGCAAATACACTACGTAACACTACGTATCGCCTACTATGTAGGTCAGTTGATCTCATGGAAGACCGTAAGGTGATTCCCTTTACACACGGTACAGCCAATCGTGAGTGCACAGCCATCTAGGTGGGATTGGCCACACTTCCGACACATTTGTTCGTCTCTCACCCATTGCTCTTTCTGTTCTATGGTCATATTGTTGACAGAGTAGCAACTGTTTATCCATAGAACAGAAAGTGCAATGGGTGAGAGATCTTCTAGATCTCGATCTGAGAAAGTAGGCCGATTCATCTATTCTTTATGGTCAATTGTGATGTCATTCCACATCGTGACATCATATTGCATTGTCTCCGAATAAGGTCGTATATTCTTTTCTACAGTGACGATGCAAGCACTGAGGCGCCCTGGGTATAAAAGTAGAGCGCAGACAGAGGGAACACCATCCGGTACGAAGCACTCTCCCTACTGGCCATCACCAACTGCTGGAAGACCACTTGAGCCTCCAAAACACCTTCAGCGCTTAGAAGAGGAGCTGAGCTCGTTAGAGCGAAACGCCAGGCTGACACGATACCCAAGGAACGTTGGAACTGTAGCCTCGTCATCAAACACAGCCACTGCGCTCTCTTGAAAAGGACGCCCTCGTTCCAGTTATTATCGTTTCTACAATTGTATTCTCAATTCGTAGAAATGGCTCCTGCCAGCAGTCTCCTGTCCGAAGAGCAGCTCCGGTGTTCCATCTGTCTGGATGTGTGATCCAATCACCACTCCATGTGGACACAACTACTGCAACGCCTGCATCACACAGCACTGGAACACTGAGGATGTGTGCAGGTGTCCACTGTGTAGCAAAGCCTTCCACAAGAGACCTGAATTCGCTGTTAATAAAGTTCTCGCAGAGATGGCCGATCAATTCAGGGTTCACAAGTTGAACGAAGAATATGAAAGAAAGACTGTGGCTGAAGTTCAGCAGATGGTCCAGGAGAGACAAGTGAAGATTCAGGAGGTCCAACACTCAGTAGAGCTCAGTAAGAAAGATGCAGACAGAGAGATAGCAGGCAGTGTGCAGATCTTCACTGCTCTGATCAGCTGTATTGAGAGAAGCCAGGCTGAGCTCATTAATGTCATCGAAGAGAAGCAGAAAGCAACAGAGATACGGGCTGAAGGTTTCATTGAAGAGCTCCAACTGGAAATCGCTCAGTTAGAGAAGAGAATCTCTGAGCTGAAGCAGCCACAAACTGAAGTCCACCTCCACCTCCTCCAGAACACCACATCCATCAACACTCCTCCACCCACCAAGGACTGGACAAAGATCAACGTCCCTCGGTCTTCATGTGAGGGGACTGTGAGGAAACTCAGGAAAGCTGTGGCTCAGCTGGAGAAGACACTCCGTCAAGATATGGATAATCTGTGTAAGGATGATGAGCTGAGGAGGATGCAGCAATATGAGGTGGATGTGACTCTGGACCCTGATACAGCACATCCCAAACTCATCCTGTCTAAGAATGGAAAACAAGTGAGTCATGGAAACATAAGGAGGAATCTCCCAGAGAACAAAGAGAGATTCTCATATTGTGTCAATGTCTTAGGAAAACAAAGCTTCTCCTCAGGAAGGTTTTACTATGAGGTTCAGGTTAGAGGGAAGACTGGCTGGACTTTAGGAGTGGCCAGAGAGTCCATCAACAGGAAGGAACTGATCATGCTGAGCCCTAACAATGGTTACTGGACTATATGGTTGAGGAATGGAGAGTACAAGGCTCTTGCTGGCCCTGCTGTCCTCCTCCCTGTCAGAGAGGAGGTCCAGAAAGTGGGAGTGTTTGTGGATTATGTGGAGGGTCTGGTCTCCTTTTATGATGTGGAGGCCAGGGTTCACCTCTACTCTTTCACTGGCTGCACCTTCACTGAGAAACTATATCCATACCTCAGTCCAGATCTTAATGATGGTGGTAAAAACTCTGCTCCTCTGATCATCTCTCCTGAACAGGGGCGGG
>NC_137822.1:30660654-30688154 GCF_963921795.1 Nannobrachium achirus | reverse complement strand
TGCTCTTTGCAATGTAGGTGTTACGTAGCTGTACACTTGCACGCATATACGCACGCACGCACGCACGCACGCACGCACGCACGCACGCACGCACGCACGCACGCACACACACACACACACACACACACAAATCTGAGGCTGAGGCAGCCATGCATAGTAGCAACCTGCGCGTCAAGAATGAGTTTCAGTGTCACTTAAAAAAAAACACGTTCTGAGCCACTGCCGCCCAGAGCTAAAGTCTATTTCATTTCATCGTATCACTTATCAGTGAAAGTACCGTTGTAATATGTAACTTAGTCTTATAACATCACTCATGGCCCGGGCCACTGGTGTGGTGGTCCGGGCACCCTATAGGCCCCATTTCCTGTCAGTGTGTCCCATCAATAAAGGCGTAAAAGTCCCCCCAAAAAGAAGAAAAACATCACTTGTCACTACAGCAATAATAACTTTTAATTGAAACTAATCTATAAATTCAAGTTATGGGTTTGTCCGGACTAAATCACCATATATGGACATGCATGTAGCTCATATTATGGCCAATATGGGGATTCCCAATTAGAATAGCCTATGTGATCGATTGATTGATGGATTGAATATTTTATTAGACGAAGGGGTTTTGTCAAAACAAAACAAAAAAATCAAACCTCGGTTCGAAGTGGAGCGGTGAATCTGAGCAGCTATACCCTGTGTGTGTGTGTGTGTGTGTGTGTGTGTGTGTGTGTGTGTGTGTGTGTCTGCACAACAGCGCCCCTCCTTTAACTTGTGTGGCCACTTAAGGTATTGCCAGGCTACAGACATAGCCAGCCACATAGCCACATAGCCAGCCACATAGCCACATAGCCAGCCACAGACATACCTGTCTATTGGGAGCGCTTTCACCGCTCCAAAAATGTAGTACAGCAGCACAAGAAAACACACTGCCTAAAAGGAACACACCAAAAAAGTCATTGCGGTCTTGTTTCCGTTGGAGGTCCTTGGTATTCAATTCATCAACATACCGGTAGTAGCATCAAAACATCATCACAAGCATAAAACACTATGTAGTGTCGATCAGAGGTGGGGGGTTGGAGAACCTGAACACACGTCGCTGATTGTTGCATCCGTTGAGAACGATTCGGTGTGAACCGCCATGTTTTGTGCTTGTATTAATTGTAGAAAGTAACCTTTTCAATGTTGAGCAACATAGCAGCCATGAGTAAAACCTGGACTATCTCTTGTATCAATGACTCTGAGCTGTTTTCTCTTTTACAAGGAGAGGTAATGACTTTGCACCAAATCAACGTAGATGTAGATAAGTCAACATGACATCTTCTGTTTGACTTGGCTTTGGTTTCCCTTCTGCAATCTGAATTGTACATCCACGGAGGAGACTGAGTGTGACGGTGTCTCCATTAAAAACCCATCTTCTGCTGCCAGATCAATGGCGTTCTGGTTACTCTGACCTTAAATAGACTGAGACGACTGGTCGGTCCGAGACGTTTTCCTTGTGATAAAAGATGGGTTTTTAATGTAGATAATGCCGTGCCTAGTCGCTCCCATGGATCTGAATAACTGAGATTAAAAAGCAGGAAACAAGAGCCAAGACCAACAGAAGATGTCATGTAGACCCTCTGTACAGCTGTAGTTATAATGGGCGTCACACACGTTTTACTACTTCACTGCTTGCAGCGTTTGAACGACTACTACGCTGTTGTTCCACCCTTACCAAGAACTGTTTGGAAAATTCACTCGCTTTTGCAGCTACTGATTGAGGACTAAATAAGAACTAAATAAAAAACTAAGCTATGATGACTAAAATTAAGACAATTTCATCAACAAATAAAAACTACTCTAAAATGTTTTTTTGTCGACAAAATCAACTGTAGATTTAGTTGACTGAAATCTTGTGATATTTAGTCAACTAAAACTAGACTAAAACTAAAACATTTCAGATGACTAAAATATGACCAATTTCTTTTTTCAAAAGAATAAGGCGGCTCGATTTTGATTATCTTAAAGGAGCTATAGTCAACTTTTTCATTGTAGAGCCGACACTTTGTTTACATCCTAGTCTATAGACTAGAATGTAAACAAAGTGTAGGTCTGACAATGGCCAAAATGATTATTTTATCATTATTTTACGCTTTTTGTGGTCATTTTTGAATAGAAACACATATAACACATTATATGAAGCTTATTCTTTTATAAAATATTTTGAAACATTATTTTTATTTTAGCATTCGTTTTTCAATAAAAAGTTGACTATAGCTCCTTTAAGTACCAGCTCTTATGCCTTAACTTAAAGGCCTGTCCAAACTGTTTGTCAGAGAGTTCCGACTTTTCGACGTGCAGCTTTCCGAACTCTAATTCGGGGTAATGGTTTTCAGAAGATGCAAGTGACGTCATTTTGTAGTTGAACCGGACCTTTCCGACGAAAAGTTCGGTGGTCAGAGACAGTATGGACTTTAAGTTAAGGCATAAGAGCTGGTATTTGCGGTCAAAATCAACACATGATGCAACATATGAATTCGGATTTACTTTGGAAAACCTTTGAAAGAATAGCCTGCATTAGCCTGTGATGTATCATTGCAGAGGTGCATGACAGATGACTTGTCTTACACCATATATCAGTGTCACCGATGAGTCATTGCTGACAACAACATGATGAACTTTTCACCTTGATGTAATTGTTCTGCATTACGATATCCCAGAGGTTGTGTGTATCATGTTACGGGACTGACTGAGCTACGGAACAGTCACTCTAAGCTCCGCTGGCATTGTCTTACACAGGTGGCATTGCCACGTCTGCCCCTCCCTCTGCATCCGGAACAACACATTAGCCTACATATAGAAATAGACATGCAGGCAGACTGACTGACTGACTGACTTTTACTGATCCTGCAAAGAGGTCGTCATGGCATTATGTGCAAATATGCTTCTCCAAGAATCAATAATGACACCCTTTACCTTTCATATTCACTTTAAACTACTGTATTGTCCTCTCTCATATGAAATGAAATAAAAAAAATATATATATATATTGCTGTCAGTGTCACCAATGATGACCCATTACTGACATGGATGAGACGTCATATAGTCACAATGTATAGACATATCTCTATTGTGTCAATAGACTACCAGTCAAATGTTTGGACACAGCTTCTCACGCTATTTCAGGCACACAATCTCCAATCAGTCTTTGTACATATCCAGCACAGATGAGGAGAAATGTTTCTTTGACTTTGCAAAGTCACTTCAATACAGCCGTCTTCAGCACAACTTTGATTTAATATCATTCATAATTTTTTACAGCGGTGAACAGCAGGGCACTCGCACACTGTCGCACCCCAGGAGCTGTTGTTGAACTTTTGGTCCCTGAGCAGGTTCACAGGAGAAGTTAGAGGCTCAGCGCTGCAATCAAAAACACACCAAATGTCATCATTTAATGGAGGGGAAAAATAGCTGTCATCCCCCTCAGCTCCTCAGATATTTTTCCAGTGGGTCTGGAGATTTGGTTATACGCTTGGTTTTTTAAATATTTGAACTGATACCGCCATGCAACCACTGTATTATACCAACTAGCCCTTACCCGTTCAAAGATATGAGCTCCGAAATGATGTGCAGTGTGTGGGTTATGGGATGTGCACTGTGCACACAGTATATGAGGGATGGAAATAACTTTAACTGGTGCTTGCATGCTAATATGTAGGAGCATCAATGTAAGAAATACCCGTTCCATTTAACAGCTACAGAGATACTGTGTACCGATCTGCATGATTTTTGGACAACATCTGTAACAGGGCCAGAACCCCCCCCCCCCCCCCCCCCCCCCCCCCCGCCCGCCCGCCCGCCCGCCCGCCTGCACACACACACACCCCCCCCCCCACCCCACCCCCCCGTGTGTGTGTGTGTGTGTGTGTGGGTTTGTGTGTGATTGTGCATGGCCTGAACAACAGCGCCCCTCCCTTAACATGTGTGGTCACAAAAGGTACTGTAGGCTAAATAGATATAGATACACCATAAAAATGCTAATATACAGCATACGATTTGTGAAAGTGACAAACGGGCTTCACAGTTATGTCAGGTGTGTTCATATGCTTATGGTGATGCGATTTCAGATCAATTGCTCCAGCCACTGAGGAGAAACGCTGTGACAGACACTCACTCAGACACTCACTCACTCAGACATTCGCAAAATTATAGTATAGATGAGGCCTGTGAATGTAGGCTATTGCTGTGAATTAAAAACGTTGATGTACAGTATGCTTTTCTTGCATGGTATTGAGATAACATGGACAAATCTCTGTTTTGTTAAGATCACCAAAGAAATGATAAAAGAACTGCTTAGAATACAATCAAAATTGCAATTTCAATTACATTTTACCATCAGCCTATTAAATACTGATACATTTGATAATTGAATTGATTATTTACTGACAAATTAAATGTACTGTTTGTAGTTTGTCTCACCAGATTGTTAGGGCTGCTGTATACATTTTATCTTATTTCTTTCAGAGATGCACAGATTCATTTTCATACACCTCACTCAGGATGAGGTAGATTGGCACGGAGAGAGCTAAGCCACTACACATTGTACAATGACTGTATCTTTGTAGGTCTCTCTGTCTGCCTCTCTGCAAAGGGTAGACACATGCGGATCCACTCAGCGCGGCGCAGGTGCAGCCCACAACATCTAAAGGGCATCACAGACGCGGTGCCCAGTGAGTGATCAACTAAGGTTAGTGCGCCCCTTTGATCAAGAGCACTGGCAGGAGTGTAACATCATATCAAATGGTGTGACAGTTATATCACACTGAATAACACATATTGCACACCACAGTGTGGACTTTTTACTATCTCTGATGTATGCCAACACATTCAGATCACTGGTTCTCATTATGATCTTGTTACCATTACATGATCTCTAGGGGCTTCATAACCCCCCAAAAGACAGATCTTTTCCCACTGTCTACAAAACAATGGCTTGGAAAGAAATGTATTCCAGCGTTCTCTTAAGTTATGCTACACATGTGTATCCAAACTTGTTTGTCAGCCCAGTCGCTTCCTTGTATTTCTGTCTCTCATCTCCCATCCATAAATTGAGAGAGAGAGACAGACAGACAGACAGACAGACAGACAGACAGACAGACAGACAGACAGACAGACAGACAGACAGACAAAGACACATGTGCAATGTGCAATGTGCAATGTGTAGTGTGATACCTCTCATTGTTCCAATGCAGTGGGTGGTTTAATAACATAATGGTTGAGAGTTGCATAATGAGTAGCCATTAAAGAATATCTTGAAGTGGAACTTTCATAAGGTAATCTGGTAACAGGTCTGTGGAATGTAAAAACAAAACAAAAACAACAAAAAAAGAAGAAAAAGAAAACTAATAAATCTATTGTCAAAACTGGAATTACATTACTTAAATACATTTTACAGCTATTTTTAGATTATGATCTCCTGATAAAGGAATTGTTTTGCAAAGAAAAATACAGATCTGGATCAAATACTGATTTGAAAAAACTTTACAAAGACCATTGTTCATTATTCTGACATGTAAATCTGACAAAACGATTCATGTTAATCATACACCCAACATTACGAGCAAGGGTCTAATAATAAAAAGGACAATAACATATAATTGAGGTTAGGGTTAGCCATAAGCCTGAATCAAAGCCACAACATCCGAGTTACATGGAATGTGTCTCCTCCTGCAAAGGCGCTGGAACACGCTGGTTTCCCGTAATAGCTTTTCGTGCATGCTGGGCAGACTTTCACCCTTTTACTTTGATGCATGTGACTAATGTTTCTGTCACAACCACTTCTAACACAGTTGCCATGTAGTCATGCCTTCTCTGGTCTGTGTGTCGCTCCATATTAATGTCATGTTTGTTTTTGGAACCCAACTCTAAAGATGTTTATGAGAATGATAAAATTGGCTGTGTCATGAGCAGCAGAAACGGCTATATCCTGTGGTCCATGATCCCTGCTAGCACTGGAAGGTTTGCATGTAAAACGTATCGAAATAAGACATCTAGAAAGGTTGGTGTGCACCAGTCGCTTCCAGTCCTCTGCACCATCAATTCAATTCAATTCAATTTTAGTGCCAAACAACACATTTTCATATAGAGCAGAGACCAGGCATTGTCGAAGCGTTTTTTTTTTTTTTTTTTTTGGCAACGAAAAACTCCCCTTCTCTCCACCAAATCATTGTATTATTGTTAGGGTGTTATACATGGGTTACAATAAAATGCACACATATACCATACATAAGGTTGCCTTTCCAATACTTTTGTTATGGCAAAGTAGGTGATGTTATTTCAGTAGTTCGTTGACAGTATTATTCAACATACTGGATATAGTGAGTGTAAATGAAGATAAGGATTTATTCATTCAAACTACTAGCAACAGTAGTCTTGGTATCCATTCAAAAGTGTAACTTTCCCAACTCTGGATGTCACTCATGCAGGATTCTTGACTTGCTTCCTGGGGTGGACTTCTGAGCCACGCGCACGCAAGCATGCACGCACACACACACTGCCAGGTATAATCAGTGCCAGTTCTTTTCAATAAGGGTGTAATGAGCTGTGGGGGAAGTGGACCATGGTCCATATGACTGACCATGTGTTAATGGACTGAGTCATATGAACTGAAACCACTGCCTCCTGGAGGACTTATATGGTTGTCTTTCTGATTCTCCTCTCCTCTCCTCCCCTCTCCTCTCGTCCCCCCCTCCTCTGTCTGTCTGTCTGCCTGTCTCTCTGTCTGCCTGACCATACATCAAATGACTGATTCATTCTGTCCGGCACACAACTTACCGGAATTCACGCTAGTGCTGAATTAGCATGCTATTTGCATTAAACACATTCAAATACTATACAAAAACAAGGCTTGCATATATTACTTGAAGGTACTTGCAATCAGTTGTACAGCAACATTGTTCTATAACCTCATAATGTATAATCAACAACGGTTTACACATCAGAGTTAGAGAGTTGTTGATGGGGTATTTGTCAAGTACATGCTTGCACATATGGTACCTCATAATGAATCCTCTGCATTACTATTTACCTATCCTGACTATTAGGCACTGTGGGCACGAGGGCACTCTTTTTAACATCACCTGGGCAGCAGTTAGAGACTGAAGTGTCTCGTTCAGGGACACTTCAGCACAAAGCCTGCAGAAGCCGTTGACCTTCTGATTTTCAGAAGGCCTCTCTCTCTCCCTCCTCAGTCACGGCTGCCAGAGTGTGTGAAGATATCGTTACTGTCAGGCAGAAACCTTGTATCTCCATGTTTCAAAGGTGTATGTTGCTTTTGTAAATGAAAGCCTTTCATCATACACATGTCACACAGAAGTAGTGAAAATAGCAGATCTAAAGCACACCACGCCTCGCAATGCGAGGCGTGGTGCTGCTTGAAGAACTGCTTGAAGCACACCGCTTAAACTGTTTTTAAAATAATAGCAAAAAAGTAAGGTTTTGGACATACAAGGTTTCCACCCGACAACGACAATTATACTATAAGTAGTAGAGACAGTCAGAGAGGGAGAAGAGGGGGGTGGAGAGAGAGAGAGAGAGAGAGAGGGACACACACACGCACACGCGCACACGCACGCGCACGCACGCACGCACGCACGCACGCACGCACGCACGCACACACACACACACACACACACACACAGAGACTTTGTGTGTGGGTTATTCATCAGGATCAGAAACTCCTACCTATCAGTTTTCCCAAATTGAAACATATGTCGTAATTTCCATATTGTAAAATCCGTTTGAAGAATTCACAGAGGTAGAATCAAATGTTTGCTGAAATGCACTCCCTCAGAAGATCACAATTCTGTTTGATCTTCAAAAACTGAGTCTCTCTGTAGTGGAAATGGTGCAGATGTAGCATTAATGTTTACCGTGATCCTCATCCATGAGTCCATTGATGGACTCCAACACATCCCACAGATTTGTTATTAAATAATATTGGTGGAATAGAAGTGTGGTTCTCCAACATTTTCATGTCAAGGACCACCCCCCCCCCCCCCCCCATTTGCAAAGCTGATTTGTGTTTCTAAATTATTCCACAAATCAAAAAAATGTAAATCTTCCAAATATAGGCAGTTTACAAACACAGAGCGCGTTGTGATCTTGTGACAGTAGCTCAGCTATCTTTGAAAAGCTAATTTAGGGTTGGTTAAACAGATTTTACATTTTTTTTTAGATCCCCTGGAATAGAGTGAGGCATTCTTTATTTTCAGTTCAATGATGTGATTAAGAAAGTACAGGGGGAAAAAATAATAAAAAAGGTTTAGCAAAAATCTGCCTCCTGGTGGCACTATAATAGGCTGATGTGATAGAATTGGGGCCGAGGTTTTTACTTGGCCTACAAGGAGTATTCATGCACAGTTCCATGCCGATCGTTCCAACGGTGCCGGAGATTAGCTCACACACTGACACACGGATGGACAGGGATGCTTTCGGCCTGGTGGAGACAACAAAACCAGAGGTGTTGGGATTTCCTCAAGAGCAGTGTAACAAAAGAGAAATACTCCTGTTTGGACCTGAATTATCTTGAAAGTAATCAACCCCACATTTTGCCATCTCATCCAGCTTTGAAGGCACACAGCGAAATCCTCAGTACAAATGGAAGAAATGGGTCCATTTAGTTTCCATTTGAGCACTCTTCTGAATAACACTAGATTTTACTGAGCAGGAGGCGTTCCACATGTGCTAACCAGCTCATACGTTCTGTGCCAAAGACACACAGTGGAAATAGCAGATCTACAAGCTCACAAAGATCCGACACATTGTGAGACTTGTAGATCTGCTGTTTTTGCTATTTTAGAAGAAAAGAAAAGGGGGGAAAAAAACACAATTTGTAATGACATTCACCAGATACAGTATATAATATTTCTTTTATAATTTTTATCCCACAATTTTGTAACCCATTTTTTCACCCAGTGCTAATTGCCTATGTAATCCTGGGCTCTGCTCTCCCTCTGCCGCGCCTGGGGAGACAACGGACTGACCTCATGCTTCCTTCTATGCATGAGGAGTCCAAGTTGCTTCTTTTCACCTGACAGTGGAGATTTCCCTGGTTTGGACGTAGCGCGTGGAAGGAACACGTTATTCCAACCAGTTCCTTTCCCCTCCATCAGGCGCCCCGGCTTATGCCGGCTGGCCAGGGGAGGCATTATTGAGACCAGGATTACGTGCATGTTTTTGTGAGGGTATCAACCCTAGGAGACACGGGGAGAACATGCAAACTCCACACAGAAAGGCCCTATCGCCAACCCCACCTAGGGTTGTATTTAGCAAACACCACAGCATCCCGCAGACACACCTGGTCTCACAGCTCACCAGTGGGCCTCGGCACACCGTTTGGGACTGTCCAGTGGTGTAAAATAACTAATTTTACATTTTATTTAAGTAATGTACTTCAGAACCATTTTGAGTTATTTGTACTTTACTTGAGTAGTTCCAATTTCCAATACCTTTACTTCAGGCAAATATTGTACTTTTTTACTCCACTACAATTATTTGAAAACGCTATGATCTACAAGCTCAAAACGTGCCACGATTCGACACGTTGTGAGCTTGTAGTTCTGCTATTTTCAAATTTTTTTTGTACTTTTACTTTTGGTACTTTAAGTATATTTTGATGCCAATACTTTCATATTTTTGAATTCCGGACTTTTACTTGTAACAGCTAGAGTATTCATATATTGCAGTATTGATACTTTTACTGAAATGTGGGTACTTTTTCCACCCCTGCCACTGTCCTGAAGTGACATGTGGTCCTGGAGTGATCATCCCCTTCTGGGACCTCCTGCAACCTTTTGCCCCACATCTAGTTTGACCGATAAGCTCAAATATGTGGTTTTGGGTTGCAGCTATAAAGCACAGTGAATGATAAGCAGCAGTGGTTTACAGTGCCCTTACCCCTGACATGTGCGATGTTACAGGGAGCTTAGCAGGATGATGTATGGTGGATAAGTATTTATATTGAATGGCCTCGGTTAGGCTAAGTGGGGGGATAATGGAAATAAAGAACAGGTGTGTATGTGCGTGTGTGCGTGTGCACGTACATGTGTCTGTGTGAGTGTGTGTATTTGTGGGCTTGTGGGTCCTCTACAAATCACACCGATGCTCAACCTTTTCAGACATTAAAGAAAGGCAGCTGCAGGTGTTCATTTTGCACACTACACGAACGCACGCACGCACGCACGCACACACACACACACACACACACACACACACGTGCAGACACACATTCAACCTCTCTCATATCCATATCTGTCATACTCTTAGACAAAATGCACACATTTCTCTCACACACACGCCTATCTGTTTCCATCTACAGTTTCTACCTAGCTGTATGTCAATTTCTCTGTGTTTTGGGGGGAAATCTATTATTTGATGATGAACACATTGCTGTGTGAATACTGTTGCCAGTATAACCACAATGCATTGCATTTAGTGTGCCATGATGTTTTACTAGGGGCTGATTTGCTTTGCAAACACTAAGTAAACACAAGACGTAGATTTTCTTTTTTATTATTTTATTTTCCTTTGAATGCTTTGTCTTTATTTGCACAAATAAAAGTAGGCTACATGCATTTCCCATTCCCATAAGCTTTCTGTTCAGGACCTCACAGTGGGACCCAGTACTGATAAAGTGTATTAAATATTGTATGTTATCTTGCCAGTCCCAGTAGGGGGGTTCCCTATAGCATGAAGTTCCTACATTGTTTTCAATACAGGAACCAAATAAAGAATGGCTTCACGATTTGGATCTACATGACATCAACATATTTTAGGAAAGGCTCCAGCGCGTGACCAAGCCAGCCGTTCAGAAACAGGCTATTAAAACAGTGGGGCAGGTCGGCCAGAACCGAAGTCTTTGGATCATTGGATGTTGGAGAGAGATCACTGAAACGCCTCACAACCGTATCTGCAACTCCATCTGTGGCTGCGTCTGTGCAGGAACTGGAAACCTTTTCCTGTCCTGATCTGATCTTCCATTGTGCTTGTTTAAAACCGGGGAGAAAAAAACACGCCGCTCACTCAAATCCTCAGCGTTAACTGAACTCTGAGCAGGGGCGTCACAAGTGGGGGAAAAGTGGGCCTGAGTTACTAGGGCCCAAGGTGGAGGGGCCTTCATTATTTAGCTATTGAAAAATAGTTGATATACAAGCTCACAGCACACCGTGCTGCGAGCTTGTCATGAAAATGTGTGCAAATCTTTGAATATATGTATTTTTTGTATATATAATATTACCATCATAAAATGGTAATATTTTTTTCTAGTCATAAAATGGTAATATTTTTTTCTAGTAAGTCTGTGTCTCAGAGGAGAGCTGTGGACACTTTAGAAACCCACCTACCAGAGTCATCATCTTTGGGAAATAAACAAAATAAAATAAAAGTAAAAAAGCGAAATCTTGTTTAAAAATAAAAAACACTATTTCACTTTCTTACTTTTATTTTTGATTAACTTGAGAACAACGGCTTCGATTATACCTACCTACCTACCTACCTACCTACCTACCTACCTACCTACCTACCTACCTACCTACGTACCTACCTACCTACCACCTACCTGCCTACATACCTACCTACCTCCAAACCAACTAACTGGAGCTGACATCAAGTAGCCCTCTCTACCCCTAATCCCCACTGGGTAGGCTATATACAGATATATGTGAAGCAGGTGTTCCCATAGTCTCCCTGGGACCACAACTGGTGAAAATAGCACAAGCTCACAATGCGTCACACCACGTCCTCTGTCTCACTACTTCTTAAAAGTATTTTTAAATGTATGGAATGTACATTAGCCTAATAATGTTTTTTTTGTTTTCATTTAAGAACAATTGTGGTTTTCCTCTTTCAAAATCTTTTGAAATATATAGACCTATATATTTTTTATTTGTTTGAAAAAAGAAAAAAATATATTTACTTGCGACCCATAATAAATTATGTTTGTTTGGAAAACATTGATGTGAAGGACTCGCAAATGACGTTTTGCTCTTACACTCCATTCTAAGGACAAACCACCAGATGGTGGCTGAGAAATATGTCCAAAAGTCATAAAAATACATTTTTCACATATTTCTTGCATGCAAGTCTCAATTGCCGATATAAAGAACTGACCTCATAGCCATTCCTCTTTAACTTGATAGTAGTCAGCACCTTAATAAACTGACATGACAGATATATGGGTGGATCAATGATATCTTGACCTATTGCAATGACATCTTGATAGATGTGGGCCTGATTTGCACCTGTAGATTTGAAGGGAATGTGACAGGAGTTCATAAAATAAAAAGGAATGCTTCTGCAAAAACCTTGGAAGTATGTCTGTCTCTCTCACACATGCACGCACGCACAAGCGCGCACACACACACACACACACACACACACACACACACACACACACACACACACACACACACATGCACGCACGCACGCACATACACACACATTATAATGATAGAAAATTATGCTTTAACACACACACACACACACACACACACACACACACACACACACACACACACACACACACACACACACACACACACACACACACACACAATATATAGGTCTACTGATAGAAAATTATGTCTTTAGAAGTTTTTTATCCACTAGGGGGAGCTTTAATTGAAAGAGTTGAGAGTTGAGAAAACACACACACGCAGTGCACACACACACGCACGCACGCACGCGCGCGCGCACACACACACACACACACACACACACACACACACACACACACACACACACACGCGCGCGCACACACACACACACACACACACACACAATTGTTTGTTTTTTTAATCCTCAGGGAGCAATATGTTGATCTCGTTACGTCATTCTGCTTGGTTTATAATGGGAACAGCATCCTTCAAATTGGCTATTAAAATAACATTATCACAGGCTAATTAATGCAGTGTTAATTTAGCCAAGTCTCCACAGAGGTCTCTGACTGGCTATACAACTGCAACCAAACAGACCCTTGCAATTGCACACTATTATGAGATAAATGAAATCTGGGTTGCTTTAATTTAATCCATATAACTGTGTGTGTGTGTGGGGGGGAGTCCCCGTGCACATTTTCCGTCTGGTTTATTTGCCTGCAAACAAAACAAACCCCCGAGTTCTTTCTTTGAGTCAACAAACCGCTCTCTCTATTTACTCAGACGTCTGACAACAACATCAACATGTGTTTACTGCCCCGTGTGAACCAACGAGGCAGGCAGAGAGCACAGGGCTGGCATGGCTATAGAACAGGAGGACAACACGGTCAGTGGCGTCAGTTCAGCACAAGCTAAGGTATGGCAAAATTACTGGTGTCTTGCATGTCATGTTGCCATACCTTAGCAACAGGCACGAGTAGGTTACAGTACATTATTCTTTTCCCCTGTAGCCAAGGTATGGCAGCTGCCATACCTTGCCATACCCAATTGACGCCTCTGAACACGGTGGACTGGACGTTCTTTCTACTGTGTCCAGGGTGTATGAGACTAGGCTATCAGTGGTTCTCAATCTCCCCTTAACTTTGACACTGACAGTGTACAAATGGCCTACAAATGTGGTTCCATTTGTACAATGTCAAAGTTATAGACTTGTATGGGTCAATTTAGACACTCATAAGGAACCTATAGGCCTAGAGGAGAGTCCCTGAAATCCACTTTGAGAACCACTGGACAATATGACCCGCGGCGCCGTTACAGTGTGGGGTTTTCTCATGTTAATGTTGCCAGTTTGTAAAGGCATTAATTAAAAGGGCATGACAATCTAGCCACGGGATCACAGCTGGCTGCCCTTGTTGCATGCTACACCTCCCAGGGCGGCCTGCCTAAAAGTAGTCCTAGATCTACAAAAGATCAGATAAAAGTAATCCTGAGATCAATAATTAACATAGTCAGAATGCCTACATTGGAGAGAAAATAACGTCTCAAAATTAGGGCCCACTCACCTTTTTTTCTTTTCTTTCTTTTTTATATCATAGCTGGGGTTTAATAAGCCATATAATTGGCCTAATCAATTAATTGCCCTTCAAATTAATCTACGACTATCGTGGTCATTAATCTTAAGCGGAAATAAAAGCACTGGCACGGGATGTGACCGATATGTCAAGAAGATAATTGACCAGCAAGAACCCCGGCTTCCATAGCTTGCAAGCATGCGTGCGTGTTTCGCACGGTTGCTGATGCTCAAGCCTGCCTCAATCTAGAGGCCAGTGGTTCACAAACTTTTTAGCCTGTGACCCAAAAGAGAAATTACACATTTACAAAATAGTGAAAATAGATCTACAAAGTGCTATTTTCAAACATTTGTTTTCTAATTTATGAAATTACTTGAATGAATGAATGATATGATGATATATTCCAAATTCATTACTTTTTTCATATTTTGAAATAATTATAATTTAAAAAAATTAAGGGACCCACAAAAACGTGTCCGCGAGACCACGACCCACAAATGGGTCCCAACCCAGTGTTTGGGAAACTATGCCTTTGGTGCGTGTGTTTGGGGGGAGGGGGAGAGAGCCGGGAGGAGTGAGTGAGTGAGTGGACATGCCGACAGACAGGGAGAGATGCTCTCTCTCTCACCGTCACACACACAGTCACACGCACTTTCAGGAGCAGTGTACACGCTGAGAGAGAAGGCTGGAAGCAGCGAAGACTGACCACAACATTTCACTGCAGAGAGAAACGGGATCATAAGTTTGTTTAACTTTAGATCAGTGTTGAACGTCTCGCCGATGCGCATTTTGTTGTTGTTGTTGACAAACTACTGGAGTCAAGCCTAACGGAGGGGAAAGTAAGTTTATTTTTCGGCAGTGACTTTTCAGCCAGGTGCGTGGAGTGGAGTGGAGACTGTGGACCTGCTGCTGCTGCTGCGTTGTTGAGACTCGGAGAAAAGTTTTAATCACCAACCTCGATGGAAAGTTGAGGTGGAAAAGCTGAAGGGAGACACGGTGAATTCCACGCAGGGCAGGGGGACTGTACACACGACGGACTGGAGGAGGAGGAGGAGGTGTGGAGGAAAGGAGTCGCCAAAGAGATGCGACAATCTTCTGAAACAATCTCCATGAGCCACCATCATCATCATCACACACGTGAATCGGTTTCAACATGACTCTGTCTGGCGGCGTCTTCTTGTCGGATCATACACGTCAACTCGTCTCGTGTGATTATTTGACTGGAGCTGAAGTTTTGGAGATAGGACTTTGATCAGTGGAGCGGCTGCTTGCGACACGTTGTGAACACATCAGTCCCCGTGCACGTTTCGGAGAGCTACGATGCGGCTCACCCTGGGCTCACTCTTCCAAGCTTGTCTGATGTATCTGGTCAGGACGACTGATCAGTGGAGGATGAAGGATTCTGCCAACTGCGAGCTCAACAAGAAAGTAGGTGTTTAAATAAGACACTGGTTGTCAAACTTCTTCTTGTCAATTGGTTCCTATATTATGATTTAGCTGGACATCCCCTGGAACTCCCTCAAGGACCCCCAGGGGGTCCCCGGACCCCACTTTGAGAACCACTGGTTTAAGGATTGCACACTTGATTACTACAACTCACAAACTAGATCTTGTTCACTCTCAGAGACTGAGTTACAAATAAATGAACACCGAAGATTAAACTTTCAGTCAGAGTCAAAATATTGCATTTTTATTGTTACATCATTCATTTGCAAGGTGCAAAAATAATGATGTGTGAGTTGCACACACTTGTAGCCTACATCATGCAAAGTTTAAGTGTCATGCATAATGCTCAACACCCATCAAGTCTCTATGCGCCATAGGTTATTTAAATGACATGCTCGTCCATTCATTACAACAATGAGATAATCAGTTTAATTCATTCTCTTTTACCAGGTGAAAAATAATTTAAATTACTGAGGTGTTGTTGTTTTTTTCACTTTTGAGATGACTTAAGCTGTTGATACTTTTTCCACATATCTGTTTCAGACCTGTGGAAAAAAGTGTCAGCTGGACTTGACAAATAATGTCAAAAGTCACTCTGGATGTTCAGAGATGTGTGTATTTGTGTGTGATTTAAGATGCTTCAGAAACAGGACATGTTTGAGCTGCTCAAACCCTGTCGCATACCTTTTTACAGAAGTGTGTGTATTGGTTTTTGGCACCTATGTCCTAAGTGGTCTTGTTAATAAGTCATTATCATGCTGTTAGCGGCAGTCTGTGCAGTAAACAGTTTAGTCAACACGTTGCCAGACAGGGCCTTTAACGTCTTTGTCACCCGCGGTTGATTACTACCACTAAAGTGAATCACATTAATTAGACAACTGCCTGTGTGAACCTGTCCGTCTGACACACAGCACGGCCACTCTACTTAGTGAATGTAATCCGCTATCTTAATTAAAACAGGATTCATCTGATTCTCATCAAATTAACGCTAAGTTAGCTGTGACCTGCCTTCTTGCGTGTTTCTCACACACATGACTGTCGGTAACAATGAATTAAGTCTCTCTCTCTCTCTCTCTCTCCCTCTCACACACATGTATTCTTCTTGTTCTCCAGCAAACTGACCTGAACTCCTTCCTGTGGACGATCAAGCGAGACCCTCCCTCCTACTTCTACGGCACCATCCACGTCCCCTACACCCGCGTCTGGGACTTCATCCCGGAGAACTCCAAGCAGGCCTTCCAGGAAAGCAACATCGTCTACTTCGAGCTGGACCTGACGGACCCCTACACCATCTCTGCGCTGACCAGCTGTCAGCTGCTGCCCCAGGGCGAGAACCTCCAGGACGTCCTGCCCCGGGACATCTACCGGAGGCTGAAGAGGCACCTGGAGTACGTCAAGCTCATGATGCCCTCGTGGATGACGCCGGACCAGCGGGGGAAGGGCCTCTACGCGGACTACCTTTTCAACGCCATCGCCGGGAACTGGGAGAGGAAGCGGCCCGTGTGGGTGATGCTGATGGTGAACTCGCTGACGGAGGCGGACATAAAGACGCGCGGCGTGCCGGTGCTGGACCTGTACCTGGCCCAGGAGGCGGAGAGGATGAGGAAGAGGACCGGGGCCGTGGAGAAGGTGGAGGAGCAGTGTCACCCGCTCAACGGACTCAACTTCTCTCAGGTTGGTTTTTTTGGAAGGTGACCCCGTCGATGTCAATTCAAAGATGTGGATTTTGGCCTGTCGAGATTGATTCTGTTTTCACAGAGATCATGTGCTGTAACCGCACTGTAAACTCCTCTCAGCTATGATCTGTCTGTTTGTGTATGTCATTTACTTGTGGCTCCTTTCATCCATATCCTGTGTGTGTGTGTGTGTGCGCGCGTGCGTGCGTGCGTGCGTGCGCGCGTGTCTGCGCGCGTGCATGCATGTGTTTGTGCATGCTCGCGTGTATTTTGCCCCATTACATAAGTGTGTATGTGAATGAGTAAGTTTCACTACAAGAGCCGTCATGTTACTGTAATCTCAAAGACAGACCACATAAGACATATTTTCCAGTAAACCATGTGCTTTAAGGATGAGTCAGGCCTTTTACACAATGCACAGCATCCCGTGGAAACCTTAAATGAACTGATATTTGATAGGACAGTACAAAAACCTCAACAACACTGCACAGAAATGTGAAATAAAAAGTTATGTATATTCATATCCTAGCTCTGTTCCTGAGGACAGAGAGTCATAGTTCTCTCTCTTACCCTCTAAACCACTCTTTCTGTGTTGACTGAGCTTAGCGGAGTGTTAATAATCAGCTGTACAAACAGTGGGCCGTGCTCTGCTGGTCATCTGTTATTAAAGAAAAATGGATCCTAATGACTCAGGGCTGAAATCGGCAGAAAAAAGAAAACCTTGTTCCTCAAGCAAACGCTCTCAAGTCCCCCTGTCTGTCTGTCTGCCGCCTGTCTCTGTGCCACTCTGACCCTTGCAATTACCAGACGTCTTTCAAAGGCAAGCGGTTGCTATGAAATCATGTTCCATATTATTGTGGAATTTCTGCTAATGCTGGTTGGGAGCTAAGGGGATTACACTTGACCATTTACCCTAACACACAGAAGCTTAACTTTTTGTTATTTTAAAGCAGGCCCTGTCGGCCCCAAAAAACTATAATTCTCCGCCCCTAACAACCATGCTGCTGCTGCTATTTCTGATGCATTTGTGCTTGTGAAAAGCAGATAGGTCTACACAGTAACACATTGGTGTTTGCGATGAAATTAATAAAGATTGCAAAGGTTTACTTTAGTTCCACATATAAATAGAGGATGTTGAGCTGCAGTTAATTTGGTTGCAGCTTTTTTTTTAATGCTCCTTCTGAGGCGCAGCTCACATGCCTCAAGGCCTTGCTGTCGGCATGCATGCGTTGTTCTCAAATGATTTAAAGTTATTTTTTGTAAAAACGGGCGCATACCCGAGACATACATTAGACATTGGGTGAACCAAAAGGAGCGCCCCAAATTAGGCTTGGCAATGACATACACACGTTCTAGCCATCTACACATGGAGATTCATATCTTCTTATCTGTAATAGCCTGCACTTTCACACTCCATTTGCAACTGCTGCGAGATTGATTTTAGTGTTGGGATAGGAAAATGTTCAACGAATTGCTGTGGTGTGGCATCTGACAGCTTGGGGCCTTTGTTAAGGAGAGTCAAGTAGCATACTGTTCTATTTAAGATCTACCTTTGATGCTATAAGATAATATAATGGTTAAAATACAAATTGCTTTCCTATTGCCGAAGTAAACCATCTTGAAGGCACAGTTGAACTATGGCGTGTATCTGAAATTGTACACAGCTCCATTGCTTCACAGTTGCAGTAGAGAACATTCAATGGTTCCATTCATACTGCTCCATCAAATCAAATTGATCGGAGCTTGATTCTAATTGTACAAGGTTGGCACTGCCTTGCAGAAAATGTGCATCTGTGCTCTTAAATTTACTGAGTCAGCTCCGTACGAAAGGCTGCCCAGCTGCATTGAATTTGTCAATGTCTGACACAGGCAATAAAGTAGTTAAATTTAATTTTAGGCTTTGAAAAAAGAGGGGCGCTTGATTTACCCTGTTCTGCAAGTGGTGCGGTCATTTTTGAGTCTATCCAAGTGTCTGGCAAGATAACTGGTTGAGGCACACCTCAACCACACTGAAATTTTGAATGAACGTGAACGTAAATCACACGCACGCATGCACACACACACACACACACACACACACACACACACACACACACACACACACACACACACACACACACACACTTACTTTTCACTCAGATATCCACAGCTAAGCATAGTTGCTGTTATTCTAACATGGAGCCCCTCAAGCTTGACTTTGCCCAGTTACACTAAGTGACTTGGCTGCGGACAACAATAGCTGTATGAAGGACTGTTTTCTCTGAGTCTGTTGATGGAAGCCCACTGAACATTCCACACCTCAGTGGAGCAGACCTGCTAATGAAAGTGTTTTTTTCCTCCGCTCCCATCATTGGGAGTAATGGTGCATGTAGAGGTGATGAATGCTGGTCTCAGTGCACTGCCATGAGGAGCGGGAAGGAATGCTTGAAACCATACTTCATTCATGAACTACAGAGGGACTATAGCAGTGAAGGTTGCATTGCGGACATACGTAGATGTGTAGAATGCTCATTAGGTAAGGAAAGGCATGAAGGTTTGTCCACTGTCCAGTAAAAGCATGATGACAGCATTGCCATTGCAGTGTGATAGCCCTGTAAGACCAATTCTACTTTTTCCCCTGTATAATGTTCATTCTCTTAAAAAGTACAAGGACTTTACATTCAGTATTTATACTGAATGTAAACGTACAGATTACCATAATTGCTTTTTAATTATACTGCTCAAAGGAATTACGGGTACTCATTGATTCCGTAATTTTTTTGACCGTTTTCGTGAGCAGTATATACACTGCTCATGAAAACTGCTAAAAAAATTATGGGATGAAAGTGTTCCCTCAATTTCTTTGAACAGTGTATTTATAGTCCATGACATCCACTGGATTACATGTCATATAAGATTTCATGCGATGTAATGATTGCAATTGCACCTTACTCACTTTCTTTGAGATGAACATTTTAGGCATTGTAAAGATGCGCTTATCCTGAGCAATGTACAAGTGTGACTACAGAGAAGCGAAATGTAATGCTACACCCGCACCCAAATGGATTTAATTACGATTATATGAAAAACAAATTGTAGCAACGATGAGAAATTGGATTTTGCATCTTTTATAAGCCACTTATTGTGTGGAGTTGTACTCATTTTCCGCTGCCGACAGAGGGGTTTCAGATATGAGGAGGACGTTAATTCTCTGACCAAAACCAAACATAACTCCTGCCTAACATGAAACCAAGCATGAACTCTCAATAGCACTGGTGATTTGAACTCAATTATCATATCCCCCTCTTTGTCTGCAATCGAGGCACTTCCATACCCAATTTCAGAGGAATGCCTTTCTTCAAATGTGGCTACAGTGAGCATATCGGACCCAAACCGAAGTTTTACGACTCATATCACCAGTGTGTTTTGCAAAAAGCCATACATTTAACTCTAAAGCATTTCACATAAAATGGTTGATTGTGTACAGTTTTTCAACAATTCAGCTCGACCACAGGATCATGAGCGATCTTCTACATAATGGACAGTATCTGTGTTCATGAGTCAGCAAATACAGTATGTGGGAAACTGTCGAGCTCTGAGGAGTCAGACACAAGCCCGGTTTGTACAAAATCCATTGGAGGGGACAGCCCGTGTCACAAAGTGTGAACATCTCCAAACTCTTCCGATGACAATGACGACAAAATATTTTGGTTATGTAAATCACATGAAATCCGAAGCTTGATCCAAGAGAGTACAATGGGTGTCCTTATTTTCCAAACCAGGATGGGCACAGTTTTGGGCAAGCTGCCATTGTTTTCCAGAGTGTGTCCACAGAGGGACATCTTTCTAAATCCTCCTGGTAATGAGGTTAGATGGCAAATGAGCAATGACGATGATGGAATTGTGTGTCGTGCGTGCGCGCGTGCGTGCATGATGTGGGTGCGAGTGTGTATTTTGTGAATGTGTGTAATAAGAGAGGTTTCCCTGGTCTTGATTAGGAAGATCCGCAAGAATCTTTGCCTAAATGGGAAAACAGTCCTGTGTGTGTGTGTGTGTGTGTGTGTGTGTGTGTGTGTGTGTGTGTGTGTGTGTGTGTGTGTGTGTGTGTGTGTGTGTGTGTGTGTGTGTGTGTGTGTGTGTGTGTGTGTGTGTGTGTGTGTGCGTGCGACGTGCACGTGTGTGTGCATGTGAGAGAGAGAGAGAGCAAGAAAGTGTACATGCATTGTGTTTTCTTCATAAAGTCTTTGTAATTTCACTGCATGGGCAGCAAATTCGATTAGATCTCATTTGTCCCACTGGAAAGAATTATGGCTATCCAAACCATTGATTTAGTGATCATGGCAGGGACTGTGTGCAGCCAACCATGAGGAAACTCTAGACGTACAGCCACATGCTGCAAAAGATGACACTTTTAGCCAGTGATGGTATCTTAATATCAACTCTATTCAAATCTCTGCTTCGTCTGGAGTGTTTTTTTACTGGCAAAATAACATTTATTTGTTATATCGGGAGTTGTTTTAAGGATAGTCAAAGGAAGTGTAAAGAAGTCCTGCATGTGCATTGTGCAGCAATATATTTGGATCTATAATACTTTAAAATTTGCCCAGGAATTCTGAATATGAGATTAAATGACATTTTTTGCAGATAAGCTGCAAGTTTATGGTATCGTTTGGCCATCAATGGATCAATATTATTGTTTAAACTGTAGGGCCCCAACAGGGCTAGCCATGACTTACTCATTATCTACACACAGTATGTCCCTAAATATCCCCGCCATGCAAGATGCGTGTGACTCTTTTCAATTGTTCTTGCCAGTGGAAATGATTTGTCAGCTGTGTTATGGTTTCAAATAAATGAATCGTCCCGACATTTGGATAATGTGCTGAGGTGTCCTTGGACTCGGCAAGTTCCCTTTGGTCCAGATGTGGAAGAACAGCTGCTGATTATCGTAGAAGTATAGCAATGATATTGCCTTGTTCGTTGTTTCATAAACTTTTAATTATTTTACTCCTAAACATTGTAGTCGACTCTGCATTGATATCACAGTGGGAGTGTAGACGAGTAGATGACCACATTGAGCATGTTTGACAGTGGGTGTGCTTTGTTATTGTTTTGTGGTTTATGTAGGTGTTTTGTGTTTGTGTATATCTGTGTCCAAACTGTCCATGCAATTTCGCACACACGTACGTGCTATGTGTGCATACACATTCATGGGTCTCTCATTTGAGCACATTTCCAAATCAGAGCTGTAAAGTCCAATGTGACGTACTTCATGGCTTTCCTTCACTTCCTGGCTACACGTCTCATTGAGGTGCCTGGTTTCATTCCCTCTGTTGACCAAACAGTTCCATATTAAATGTCTGGCATTTCCCCAGGCATTATGTGTGTAGAGTAGATAGATGACACCGGAGACAAAGACGTATAGATCTTCTCACTTTCAGTACTGTCCTGGACAGGTCCATGGGCAGAAATTAAGCTTGAGGCCTGCAGACGCAGACCGTTAGGTTAACGTGGAAATAAAAGGTTAGCTAATAAACAATGGTTTTGTAGTTAATCATATTGAATTTGATGGGCTCATTTCTATCTGCTTAGATAAAGATCTTGTAGCAACAGCTATGTTAAAGCTCAAGCTCTGAAACCGTACCATTCACAAAATCACAAATCGGTCTGTTCCCTCCTTGTGCTGGCTTGACTTCCACGTATGTAAAAAATAAACTCCATTACTTAAGATTGTACAGTGGGTAAACTTTACAAACCTACCAAAGAGGAGAAAAAAAACCCACCAGAAATGAATCGTCATTTCTGTTTTCATGTCCATGATAGTTCATTTTATCATTCCAAAATAGACCACACCACTACTATGCTGCTTCTTCATTCAGCCAATCCCCAACAGGCGTCTCTTCTCAGCCAGTGCGTTGATGTAGCATCATCTGCACTGTTCTGACATTATGGGTTCATACATTCAGACTCACAATCCCCAAATGTGCAGCTGTTTAAAGGGAAACGTAGCCGATTCTGAACCTAAATCCCATTGTTCTAATGTGACTGAGTCATATATAGTTAGTTTTGGGGGAAAACACTCTATGTCTTTTGTGTATTTCTCCTGGGAAATGCAGAACATCAGAACAAAGGGATTTAAGTTCAAATTGGGTGTCATTTACTACTATTTATTTTGAGGTCATGTCACGCACGAAATGTGGATAAAGCTACGACCATGAATCAGGCTTGATTTAATAACATGATTTGGTTCCATTGTACACTCTCCAAGTAAAATTTCATTTTTAGTAGATAGTAGATTTGGGGTACCAGAGATTGTGTGTGTGTGTGTGTGTGTGTGTGTGTGTGTGTGTGTGTGTGTGTGTGTGTGTGTGTGTGTGTGTGTGTGTGTGTGTGTGTGTGTGTGTGTGTGTGTGTGTGTGTGTGTGTGTGTGTGTGTGTGTGTGTGTGTGTGTGTGTGTGTGTGTGTGCGCGCGTGTGTGTAAACTGAGTGCCACGTGTTGGGTGGGGTGGGGATTGAATCAGGGTCAGGATCGGGGTCGAAAAATCATATTTTACATACAGGGGTATCCTTTTTGTGTGTAACTCAAAGGCAAGTGAGCCAGATGCCGCTGGATGCCAGGGGAAAAGGCCTGAGAACCTTGAAGGCATATTCAGTACCAGCGTACAGTATAGCCGGTGCCGGGGGCCTTTCCTGGTTGTGTAACACAAGCTTGTGCTGCTCAAATAGTGTTTTAATAGCTTGTCTCTCTGACTTAACACCAGGTCATGAAAATGTGTTCAGGGCCGGGTGCTGCTTTGCACGTGTGTACAGTCACTGACTGTACAATCCTGAAGGTTAATTTAAACTTTCAGAGCTATTCTGCTGTTTGTACACTCTCAGAGAAAAAAAAAAACAGGGCAAACTGCACTCATCATCTGCAAAACCTTAAGGCCGTTTTCTCTGAATCGGACTGTGACTAGTACTTACAAACAGGTGTCCCTGTTTTGGGCACGTCATGCACTCATTAATTCTCTGAACTGTTCTACATAGTGACAATAGCCAGGCTCAGAACGTGTCGCGATGTGACACATTCTGACCGTGTATGTAGACTAGTGTAGAACTTGCAGATGGGATATTTACACATTTCTTTATACGACAAACTATATAGGGCACAAGTGTTAAGTGGGGGCAGATAGTAGGCGCCGTTCACACAACAATTAAAGGTGCTATAAGTGTGCATTGATTCCATTTTTTTTTACTTTTTCCATCAAGATATTGAGAACTACTGAGCTAAAGGATCAATTTAATTTTGTGAATATGTAATAGTAATATTCGGTTTGGAGAATATACTCACTATCAGACAGAAATCGTGTATCTTCATGTTTAATCTTTTTATGTTTTTTTTTTTTCTTTTCATAAATGAATTCCCTATTTTATACTTATTTAATAACTAGACTGGATCCATTGGAACACAGTTTCAATGATGCAGATGCATTAATCATCTTATTGAAAATAGCCAAATCTTCCACTTAACTCATTAAAGTCATGCCACATGCTATGTTTAGGTTTAAGCGTGTGGTGTAAACCTCATCACCATCATGATCAATGCCCATCACCGCTATCTAAATACAGTGTTAACACGTGTGAAGTATGCAAAGAACTTTATGAAAACAATAGCTTTCTGTCAGCATCATAGGAATTGCTTTGATAACACTCACACTGTATGATAAAAGACAGAACGCAGATTTGGCATGTAGTCCTTCAGTGTGGATCTGTAGTTAATAAAGACAAGACAATAAACACTATGGAAAAAAAGGTAAAGTCTGCATGCTCGGAAATGCTGCCATAGTAAAAACGACTACGGGTCCATTTTTACTGAGTGTTAAATGAACACTCAGGATTTTACTATGCAGCACTTCAAGGTTCAGGCGTTGGGTTTGACAACCACAGCACCTGATTGCCTTTCATTTGACGCCCGTTACTGTGTGCCTGTTGCCCTGGTTTTTGGTCACTTCAAAAGACAGTGGCATTCGGAGGACCTGTATACTAAGGCTTTTACAGACACTTTGGCAGTACAGTATATGGACCACCCTACCGTCTTTGGCATCTACACTGTACTTATGTGAGCTGTGCACGTGGCGTGGAGTCATCGGCACAGCCAGGTGACCCTATTGATATCGGTGAGTGTGTTCACAAAAAGTGAAATGAAATACCACATGCTTAAAAGGAGAATTCCGGTCTAAATGGCTTTCTTACCGTATTTAGTAATTAGTTTGTCCCCAAAAAACAGGCTTAGGTGTTATTATTATTTTTTTAGGGTTAGGGTTGGCCGACCCCACCACAGCCTAACCACAGCCTACAACGGAAGGATCGGGGCATATGCAAATCCGCTTATTTCCATTGTTTTAAAATATTCTTTTCCGGTTCATATGTCATATCGCCCCTTCATACACACACTATGAATATCTAGATCCTAGATATTCAAAACTTCCGATTCCTATTGGATTCAATACAATTCGGAAGTCTCGTGAGACAAGATTTCTAACGTGATGAGAACTGTTTTATGGCAGAATCTCAACAATGACGTAAGCCTGGAATATAATGTTGTTGCGACGGCTATAGTGTGTGTATGAAGGGGCGATATGAGCTGAAACAAAATATGAATGCCGATTAAATTATAGATGGCTCTATCACTGTTTTTTTCATTGGTCTCATTAACTTTAGCAAGCAGTTTTCCATACACAACATCCAACATCTGATTGTGAAAAGTTACCAGCGATGAAAAGCAGTACTCTGAATACCTCTTAAAACTTTTATGCTTAGTTTTAAAGATGTATGCGAATAAGTAGTTAAATGCACGGGATACATTTGCCCATAAAGCTAAACAAAACAGTTCGGCTCCTATGCATTCTCTGGGTCAATAAGTGCTGTGACCCGTTTGTGCTACTACTTCCTATGTCAAAGTGCAAGTACCATGTGCATGTACTTGTATAAATCTAATTTACTTAACAGTTGTGTTTTTTTTTTTTGTGATTCTTCCACACTAGTGTAAGAGTCATTAGGACATCATTTCAATGTGTTTGCTGCCCATTATAGGGTATTGTTGTGCAAGTTAAGGTTGTTGCAGGGTGAATGGGACAGAACCCCCCAGGACCCTCATCATTACTTAAGCTACGACCAGTCAGCATCAATTAGCATGTGACTGGCAGGACTTGAAGGGATACATCCCAAAGTGTCCCGTGAGATGCCCTGTGGGAGGAACACAACAGTGCAGAGAAAATGTCAGCATTCCTAAGAAATTAAATTGTTTTAATTGCAAATAACCATTGGGATCTAAAACATTTAAAGGCATATAGGTAACATTCGTTTAAATAAGAACATACCACTCAAAAACGAATGCTGCAGGGGTACTAGCGCCCGACAATTTTGGATTTTGGAACGCAGCTACAATCAGCCTTTAACACATTTCCGGTGCCTACGCCATTTTGCTGCAAGTGTTTGGGGCAGACACTCGCGTATAAGTTGTCACACTCGCGTGTAATGGTTATTGTGAAAAATAGCGAAAGATTGTATTTAAAAATATATATATTTTAATTGAAAAGGTTACACAGTATGACTTAAGGACCTCTTGACAATGCAGAGCTCCCTCCTGAAGCACCCCCGCTGGACTGAGTTGGCTTTTAGAAGTAGAGGTGATAATGGCAACTGTGACATTGGAGGACAATGGAACGGTGGGGGAACGTGAAATTGTGCGTGAAGTGTGTAAAGAGTTGAGCAGAAGGTTATATAGACGTGGCCATACTGTGGATAGGTAACCGGAGAAAGGGTGTGATAATGTTCCTCTGACATGGGAAATGGGTAGGCTGGCTTGGTATGCTCTGTGCGACAGACAGTGTGCCCAGCCCACGCATGCTAATGTAGTAATACAATATTAGAATGTACTGTATACTCCCCCTGAACTCTTAATGCTGTGATTCTCAAATCTTTTCATTTCAAGGACCCCATGTTTACCATGCACTAGGCCAAGGGTTCCCAAACTTTTAAAGCTGCGCGACCCTGCAAAAGAATCATATTTGAACTGGGGACCCCCACCCTGAGGAGCACAGATTGTAGGAATTTACATTTTAGTTTGATTGAGTAAAAGTAAAAGCATTCGTCATTATTCTCTGTTCCGGGAGAACGGCAGAGAACGTATCACATTGTGAATGTATCAAATTCTTTGTGTACTGCTTATCTCTAACCTGTGTGTGTCTGTCTCCAAGAACTAATTTTTGCGGGGTTTGGTGGAATTTCACAGGTACTTACCACACTGGAGTTTTTTGCATGACTTTGCTGTTCTCCTCAGATTTTTGCCAGGAAACGGAGTCTTGGGCAGGGAAATATCCCAACAGTGTTACATATCTTCATGCATACCAGGACCTATAATGACTGGTTGTCTGAAAAC